>NW_026781901.1:2725000-2825025 GCF_031769215.1 Ylistrum balloti
ACAAACAAATGTGGATGTTCCGGGAATGTCCTGGGGACGTCCTGGCTTGGATAAGGTCTCCTACGCAAATAAGCCCGTATATTCAGCTTCACGTGGAAACAGCAAGGTGAAATCGATTAGAAATAAGATACGTTTCATAACTGAGGCCATTGTATATGTATCGTTTTACAATCAATGTTGTCATCAGCATGACGTCAAGAGCTACCATCAAATTTATAAATCATTAACGCCGGATTTCCATATGGCGGACCAAATATTGTTTAGAATAAAAGACGGATATTGCACATTTTGTTTTAGAGCTCTCTCCCAATCATGTTGAAAGCTATCTGAATTGTACGTCATTTCTTTGGCAACAGCCTGAGAAATTGCTGTTTGTAGACACTGCTGATGGATTTGTTGTAGTCCCTGCGGTTTGTAGTAATACGCATATCAGGTTTTAATGTAATCTGGTAAGGACGTGGATCAGAATCTACACATATACTACACGTTCTTCTAAAATTACAAAATGAATAAAAATGGCGAAATTCATTGACTTATGTTGCTGGTGCACCGCCTTATCTGAATCTGCCTTAATCGATTTTGATTTACCTCAGCATCGAAATTTAGGCGCTTAATTGTAGCATCACTGAAGTAGATGTATGATGCAATTCCTAATTCTAAATCTATATCGAAAGTGCTACACTTCTGTATTTACAATGTACCTGTTTGTCTTTCGCGTAATCTTTGAGACAACTTGACCCGCTGTGAATGTAAAATATACTATATTCTATGGTATTTAATTTCTGTGATATAAACAGTGGTTTTGTCATCCATTGGCAATAAAAATGTTCATCCACACCACAAACCTACACGTTAAACCACTTTATAATGTGTAGTTAACCTCTTACCTCTGTATGGGACAATTCAGGAAACCATGACAACAGGGAACGTCTCGATTTCACTTTTTCAATACAGTCGTCCTGCAGCAGTCAGTTCTGAAAAAAACATAACCACATCGTTATTATATGTTACAACTGTAATTACTCAATCAGTCTCAATCACCAGTATCTTCACAACTATACGATTCTATAGATTTAAAACCAAATATCTCAGTAAGGTTATTGACCATGAAGGAACAAAAATGAAAACGTCTTTACAATAACAATTCCAGAGGGTTTGCAAATAATATGTAAAACAGACGAACATGTTGTAGGAGTGAAGTGAACAATCTGGCTCCGTGTCCCTTTACAGGATGGGGCTAAAGCAGATATCGTTGTCTATAATAGCTTAAACAGGTAGTACACAAAGGAATTCAAGAGGTTCCCACTGAATCAATCGTTACGGCCTACAGAAAGGCCTGACTGAACTGGTGTAACCGAATAAAAATGGTTTAACTGAACTGTTGTATTGAATCCAAATACAGGAATGTCCAGCTGTGTCAATCGTTAGGGAATACAACAGGTTCCGGTTGAAACGGTCGAAACGGAACACAGGATGACTGAAAACTGATACATTAATAAGAAAAAATATATCTAGTGCATAGTACTCTGCTGTCAGTTTGGTTTTATGTTCCGAAGTAGTTCGACTACCCCTCTTGCTTGAACACCAAGCATGTCAATATAACATGAGGAAATATGAAATCCGTGTCAATCAGAGTCAATGTTTATATCTCACACTTTAATTAAAATTGTGCTGCTAAGATCACATAGACCTAAGGAGGGTTTATTTCCCGTACGTATCGTTACGTAAGAGAAAACAGACACGACTTCTCATTAAGAGGCGTGACATTTCAGAAGCGCGTGATCAAAATAAACATGAATGTGTTTGAAAGGGCGTGTACATAATTAACATGTCGGTCCCCAAGGCCAGACATTTTATATGATCGAAAACGATGTAAACAAAAAGGTGCCCTGAAATCCGAAACAACAAGGAGACAAACAGAAATCTCCGTTTTAATTAATTGTCTGACTCTACTGTATCTAACCCTTAATTTGTAATAAAATGTGCTGATCATTTGTGTGCCTTTTATAAAATCTTCGATATTGTCGTGGTAGACACTGCCGATGGACTATTAATCCCCGAGGTTTGCCGTAACCTGCACTCCACGTTTCTATTCACTCAAGAAGAGGCTTGGTTAAAAATGTACACATGCACTTCTTGAATTATCAGATAGAGAAAATAACGAAAAATATATTGAATTATGGAGCTAGTGTTTGACATTTCTTTAATCACTTTGGATGTTTCTCAGTCGCCTCCTAGACTTCAACACCTAAGCCTTTATCATTACTTACGAGTCCTAGAAGGTCGAAACAGCTGCATGTAGTCATCAATTGGTAAATTTGTGTTCAAAGGAGCTACTTACTTATTTACAGACGTGCTAAAAGGATGACTTACAAAAAAGACGAGTTTGAAAACCATTTTGACAGTTTGAATAATAAAAGATTGAAATTATTTTGTAAGTGTATAATTTTACGCATTTATAAATTGCCAATAAAAGTTGAATTGTTTTTTTTTTCACCACCACACACGAACCTATCAAAGATTAACTCGATTTCATCCCAGTTTTCAAATGGTACAGAACATGGCGGATCGTGTACTGTAAATGTACTTCTCTATGTAATTAGTGTAATCCTATTTTATCGCAATACCTTCTGTGCGGAAAGCGTTGGAATCTGATCACCGCTAAAATCTGTATGTTTTAAGTACAGTACATGTATACCAGTTTAGCGAAGAATGGTTTACATCCGAATTTCTCGTGGACTTTCTCCGCCAAGTCTGAAAGTGATCACCTGAACAGCTGGCAAATTTCAAGCTATTTTGTTCTTTTTAGAAGTTTTTCTGATGACTTTTGAAATTATTGATACCAATAATATATACTTCATATCACCAGAATGGACAGACGAAATTGTTGGGAATACCCATGGTAAAATTAGAATGTCTAAATATAACACCTAGGATAATCCGGAACTCAGTCAGTGACTGGATTATTGAACATATGCGAGGTAGTGGGTATATTAGTACGTTGTTCACTGATATACGACACAAATATTCATATCGTTCATCTAATAAAAAAACAAACCTGTTGTGGCTCAATCCTGGTCAAGCAAACGCTTGTGAATCGATCTGGCTAAATCTATATAGAATTTCCATATATTAAAAATCGTAAGTTTGTTTATATTTTAATGGGGGGTGGGGGTTGTACAATTTCTATGACAACATATGTACATGTAGATCTTCCTGTTATTCTATCAAAAAACATCATGTGAAATCCTTACTTATGCAGAATACCCCTTTAAACCATATATCAAAACTGGAAACTGCTAACAGATGATAAACATTCTAGATAAAGTCATGGTAATAAGAACGAAAGCTTAACCAGTACAATGTACCAAGCTGGCCTGCTCCCTAGAACCAAGGTTTCAGCTGATGCAGCAGTAAGCACGCATCCAATTTTTCCGAACTCTTTTTAGATCACTCTTAATATTGCGTGCCATATACACCTTACTCAAGAAAACTTAAGTTGTTCTGTCATTGCACACGTCACACTGTAATTACATACAAGATTTACATCTGAAAGGCCTTCTGCATGTACTCTCGTATTTCAAACCTTCCAAATTAAATTTTTCTTCATTTATTTTCCTTGCGCATTAAGCGATAGATTTCCAAAGACGAAAAGCATGTCTTAACTAGAGTATGGATCGGTAGTTGGCCTATTTGTCGCTGAGAGTATCTGAATGTAATAAATTTAATCAAATTTGAAGAATTGCACAAAAAAAGGAAAGACTTTCCAAGTTAATGAAATGCAATATTCTCCTTATCAAACATCTTGAAATTTTTCTGGCTAACAGGGCTTAGTCTGGAATGTTAAATTCTGGTCTGGAAAAGGTCTGTGAGGCCAATTGTCTTGGAAACTCATTAATTCTCAATTCTGCTCGAGCAATCATCAGTGTCTTGCGCCTAACGCGCGACGAAAGCTGTCAACATTGGGTCTGCCTATAGCGTTCTCTGTGGCCGGCCAAGGTTAATCTCTTTTGACTGATTTCGTCTAATTAATACTAGCCACTTTATAGCCGATTTAATTACGTAATTGAGCGAAACTGTTCCTACAGTCTTGGGCTACGACTTCTGAAATCAGCGCGAGTGCCTTTCACAGTAGGATTGCGGACAATTTACACTCGGATCTCACGCGACACTTTTAGAGGTCGTGGTCATGACAAATCACATACAGGAACAATCGCGTCCTCTTTGTGATGTTCAGAAAACTTCATTAGTTTATCCAGTTTTCTCGTGGTGGTCTCTTAATCACGTTTTCTTACTCCCAGGCTTGTAATGAGGGAGTACATAGGTGTGTAGATGTTGGAGGGAGTACATAGGTGTGTAGATGTTGGAGAGAGTATATAGGTGTGTAGATATTGTAGAGAGTATATAGGTGTGTATGGAGGGAGAATATAGGTATGTAGATGTTGGAGGGAGTATATAGGTGTGTAGATGTTGGAGGGAGTATATAGGTGTGTAGATGTTGGAGGGAGTATATAGGTGTGTAGATGTTGGAGGGAGTATATAGGTGTGTAGATGTGGGAGGGAGTATATAGGTGTGTAGATGTTGGAGGGAGTATATAGGTGTGTAGATGTTGGAGGGAGTATATAGGTGTGTATGGAGGGAGTATATAGGTGTGTAGATGTTGGAGGGAGTATATAGGTGTGTAGATATTGGAGGGAGTATATAGGTGTGTAGATGTTGGAGGGAGTATATAGGTGTGTAGATGTTGGAGGGAGTATATAGGTGTGTAGATGTTGGAGGGAGTATATAGGTGTGTAGATGTTGGAGGGAGTATATAGGTGTGTAGTGTATAGAGTATGTGTGTTGGAGGGAGTATATAGGTGTGTGGATGTTGGAGGGAGTATATAGGTGTGTAGATGTTGGAGGAGAGTATATAGGTGTGTAGTATATAGGTGTGTGATGGAGGGAGTATATAGGTGTGTACATGTTGGAGGGAGTATATAGGTGTGTAGATGTTGGAGGGAGTACATAGGTGTGTAGATGTTGGAGGGAGTACATAGGTGTGTAGATGTTGGAGAGAGTATATAGGTGTGTATGGAAGGAGTATATAGGTGTGTAGATGTTGGAGAGAGTATATAGGTGTGTAGTTGTTGGAGGGAGTATATAGGTGTGTAGATGTTGGAGGGAGTATAGCGGTGTGTATGGAGGGAGTATATAGGTGTGTAGATGTTGGAGGGAGTATATAGGTGTGTAGATGTTGGAGGGAGTATATAGGTGTGTATGGAGGGAGTATATAGGTGTGTACATGTTGGAGGGAGTATATAGGTGTGTAGATGTTGGAGGGAGTATATAGGTGTGTAGATGTTGGAGGGAGTATATAGGTGTGTAGATGTTGGAGGGAGTATAGCGGTGTGTATGGAGGGAGTATATAGGTGTGTAGATGTTGGAGGGAGTATATAGGTGTGTAGATGTTGGAGGGAGTATATAGGTGTGTAGATGTTGGAGGGAGTATATAGGTGTGTAGATGTTGGAGGGAGTATATAGGTGTGTAGATGTTGGAGGGAGTATATAGGTGTGTATGGAGGGAGTATATAGGTGTGTATGGAGGGAGTATAGAGGTGTGTATGGAGGGAGTATATAGGTGTGTAGATATTGGAGGGAGTATATAGGTGTGTAGATGTTGGAGGGAGTATATAGGTGTGTAGATGTTGGAGGGAGTATATAGGTGTGTAGATGTTGGAGGGAGTATATAGGTGGAGGGAGTATATAGGTGTGTACATGTTGGAGGGAGTGTATAGGTGTGTAGATGTTTGAGGGAGTATATAGGTGTGTAGATGTTGGAGGGAGTATATAGGTGTGTAGTTGTTTGAGTTGTTAGAGGGAGTATATAGGTGTGTAGATGTTGGAGGGAGTATATAGGTGTGTATGGAGGGAGTATATAGGTGTGTAGATGTTGGAGGGAGTATATAGGTGTGTAGATGTTGGAGAGAGTATATAGGTGTGTAGTTGTTGGAGGGAGTATATAGGTGTGTAGATGTTGGAGGGAGTATATAGGTGTGTAGATGTTGGAGGGAGTATATAGGTGTGTAGATGTTGGAGGGAGTATATAGGTGTGTATGGAGGGAGTATATAGGTGTGTATGGAGGGAGTATATAGGTGTGTATGGAGGGAGTATATAGGTGTGTAGATGTTGGAGGGAGTATATAGGTGTGTAGATGTTGGAGGGAGTATATAGGTGTGTATGGAGGGAGTATATAGGTGTGTAGATGTTGGAGAGAGTATATAGGTGTGTAGTTGTTAGAGGGAGTATATAGGTGTGTAGATGTTGGAGGGAGTATATAGGTGTGTAGTTGTTGGAGGGAGTATATAGGTGTGTACATGTTGGAGGGAGTATATAGGTGTGTAGATGTTGGAGGGAGTATATAGGTGTGTAGATGTTGGAGGGAGTATATAGGTGTGTATGGAGGGAGTATAGAGGTGTGTATGGAGGGAGTATATAGGTGTGTATGGAGGGAGTATATAGGTGTGTAGATGTTGGAGGGAGTATAGCGGTGTGTATGGAGGGAGTATATAGGTGTGTAGATGTTGGAGGGAGTATATAGGTGTGTATGGAGGGAGTATATAGGTGTGTATGGAGGGAGTATATAGGTGTGTAGATGTTGGAGAGAGTATATAGGTGTGTAGATGTTGGAGGGAGTATATAGGTGTGTAGATGTTGGAGGGAGTATATAGGTGTGTAGATGTTGGAGGGAGTATATAGGTGTGTAGATGTTGGAGGGAGTATAGAGGTGTGTATGGAGGGAGTATATAGGTGTAAAGATATTGGAGGGAGTATATAGGTGTGTAGATGTTGGAGGGAGTATATAGGTGTGTAGATGTTGGAGGGAGTATATAGGTGTGTAGATGTTGGAGGGAGTATATAGGTGTGTAGATGTTGGAGGGAGTATAGCGGTGTGTATGGAGGGAGTATATAGGTGTGTAGATGTTGGAGGGAGTATATAGGTGTGTAGATGTTGGAGGGAGTATATAGGTGTGTAGATGTTGGAGGGAGTATATAGGTGTGTAGATGTTGGAGGGAGTATATAGGTGTGTAGATGTTGGAGGGAGTATATAGGTGTGTATGGAGGGAGTATATAGGTGTGTATGGAGGGAGTATATAGGTGTGTAGATGTTGGAGGGAGTATATAGGTGTGTAGATGTTGGAGGGAGTATGTAGGTGTGGAGATGTTGGTGAGAGTATATAGGTGTGTAGATGTATGGAGGGAGTATATAGTGTGTGTAGTATATAGGTGTGTGAAGATGTTGGAGGGAGTATAGCGGTGTGTATGGAGGGAGTATATAGGTGTGTAGATGTTGGAGGGAGTATATAGGTGTGTAGATGTTGGAGGGAGTATAGAGGTGTGTATGGAGGGAGTATATAGGCGTAAAGATATTGGAGGGAGTATATAGGTGTGTAATGTTGGAGAGACCCTCCTGTGTAGATGTTGGATCGAGTACAGGTGTCCCATCCCAGGAATAAATATCAAAACTTTTGTTACTTTTTGCTTTTGATTTTTTTAAACGATGATTTTTTTTTCAAAATATCCTCCTGAAAATAAGTGATATGTTTGGGAATAGTCAATACATCCTCCACATAATCATTGTGTTGGTGAGGTTATAGAAAATATCCATAAATGGTGCATTGGAAGGGGTATAAACGATAGCCCCCGTCTATAGCCCTCTCCGAAATCATTAGCCCTCCCAAAAATCATTATGTCGATCGGTGTATAAACGATAGCTTTCCCCGTCTATAGCCCTATTTGGTGGCTTTAGACGACCCTACTCTCCCCAGAATCAGTGTTGTTATGCAGCATGTGAATCTATCTACATGCACGTGCAGTCTTCAGATTACACAGATTAATACCCGTTATTTCCTCATTTAGATAATCAGTGATTTCCTTCAGAAACGTATTTTTATCTCACTCTCCTGTAATTACACAGTACTTATGTACCAGGGCTACCACCCGTTCTCGACGATCGGTATCCTCAGTGTTGTCTCTGAAGAAATAATAACGTTTCAAACATTTTTGTGTCATTTATAAGACACGGTCAACTTTCCACAAAGCTCTTCTGTCACTGTGCCACAAATGAAATCTGTCTACATGAACAGTTCCAATGTGTCCGTGTACATTGTAAAACTTAGTTAGTCCATGACGTTTAAGCTTGCTTTAATGCTCTATGTATAAAAATAGTAGCTAAATGTCATGATCATTGGTCTCTTATAAAACTAAGCTTGTGTTTGTGTGTGGTTTAACGTGTTTTTTGGGGTCATTTGAAGACGCTGTCCTTAGATAGTCATATCATACCTTGGACAAGACAGCGTGACACCTTACCACGCTCTATCATATTGATAGCTCAACTCTAAACAGTCTACTGACTGAGATGTTGACCCTTTTTATTTTATATTATATAAAAATCTTTTTTTTTTTTTTTTTTTACAATAATAAAAAATATTTTAATTTCTCCATCCTTTTGAAAAGATTACTTTCAGTTTCTGATGATATTCCATACGATTTGATAGAATTTGTATTCTGGATACTTACTGTTAAAACTTAATACAAAGAGGATTGGTCTACATGAAACACATGTTTCTCAACAAAGATCTGATCTATAGGGCACGTGCTTTATGTACGTGCTATAAAGAAGTAATCCGCCTGGTATGAAAACTAGGTCACGAAGTTAACAGGCATATCTAAGAATGTTGTTTAACTAACAGTACCAAAGACATACCTGCCAACTTCTTAAAATTCTCATGGGGGAGAAAAGTGCGTGAACAACATTTTTGACTCGTCACGATATCGTGCGCGCCACGACATTTGTCATAAAGGAAAACTCAATTACTGGATATTTAATAAATACATCAAGATAACTTGAAATAGATAAATTGCATGATTTGCTTTCTATAACAATGGGTTTTTTTCACAAGTAAGGATAAAGTTTTCGGTATTCACATTGCACTCACACAACTTAACAGATATTAAGATTTATGAGTGTTTGTTTGGTTATTAGTAAAGACATGTATTTCCAAATATGATGCTTCTGAAATAATTTGTTTAATTAAAATATGGAAGAAATAATATTAATCATCTTATGAAATTTTAAGCTGACATTTCACTAAATAGGCAAAAAATAAAATCTTCCATAAAATTCAAAATGTTTTCATCTATATCTAATTGTCCGTGATATTTTAATTTTTGTATTTACTGTGATATACATTTTTAGAAAAGAACTGTAGATATATACAAATCCGGAAATTTGGTCCAGATCCATTCCTATTTTGCATAAGTGTAACTATTTCCTGTTTAGTCATTATCACTTTTTTTGAGGAGGACTCTTTAACGAGTGAAATATTTTTTGATCTGATTTTTGCTCCTGATGCCAACTTACCAGTTCTTACTAGGGCTGACATGGTTAATTATAGTTATTGTTTGAGGAACGCTTGCACATTATTACATCATAAAGTTCGTTTTTCAAACTATTTTCTTGATGAATTTGTTATTTGACCGAATAGGTAGTATAAACATGGTAATAACTAATTAATTATCTGTATAGTGACCTCATCTTAACCGACTACCTTGGGCTGGTCCTGAGTTCTGACTAACAGTTTACTGTTAAATAGGTAGGGAACAATCGGTTACGTACAATTGTATACCCAAGCGTAGCGGCCAGCGAGGATTACCTTGAAGTTGGTGAAACTAATTAGATAATTGGACTGTTCTCACCTAGCTAGGCCTTGATAATGCCGCCAGGTGGTCAGCCAATCTGACATATATAGCAAGGTTACTTATGACAAACCTAGCGGGATCCCTGAAATCGGGAGATTCCCCCGATTTTGATCCATACGATCGGGAGGCGGGACTGGAGAGTGAAGATCCGGGAAACTCACGACTGAATCGGAAATGTATGCAAAGAACGCATTAAAGCATGTCATGTTATGTAAAACGGCTTAACAATATGTTCGATACTTACGAGTACCAGCTACAGCACGATCAGACATTTTATCCACTACTAGCTTGTCTAAGTGTAGCATACAAATTGTACATTGTCTCGTCTCGAAGATTCCTCCATTGGGTCCAACTGAATAGGATAAAAATCCTTCAGAGATCCCAGTGTTTAGTTCATCGAGTATAAAGTACACGGTAACCGATTGTTTATATTGTACTGTTCTAATGAATTATTTAATGCGGTGTTTGAGCAAAAGTCCCCGCAGAGATCGCAATTTTATTGTGTTTTTATATCGCGCAAGAGGTCGCTATTATACCTTGCTAGGGTGAGTTTCCATGCCATCAGGTCAGGTTCTTAAAACGCAGAACACACACGGCTTATCTCATTGCTGTGCATTTGTTTTAAAATCTAGAATTATGATGCTACGAGTTACCGGAGACCAGAAGTAAATTAAATGTTATTTGAATCCTTGCCATTTAAAGTAAGTCATCTATAAAACTGCCAGCCTAACATTGGTGATATCGACCTTACACAGAAAAGCCATTATAACACTCCGCAGACATAAGTATCGGGTTATTATGATGTCGGCCGTGTATAACTCTGTATCTTTAACATCTATCGGAGAACACTTGATGATAACTATTGGTCGCCATCCTTTCTCAAGGCTGCGCGTGTCATTGATTCCGTGACGATATTTCAGCGGTAACAAATTTTAAAAAGAAGTGTGGATGGAACAACATTGGTTTGTGCAAGGAAGAACATGACTGCAAGTACGGAAGTTTGATTCAAGGATGGGAGGAATGTAAATCATGTTTGCTTGTCATTTAATATCGATTCGCGATTATCTTAATTATTGTAAGCACGTTTGTCTCAATAAAAACGGTAATAGGGTTTTATTTATCAAATCCAGGTACAACATACAAAGTAACACCTATAAGTGAGAACTTCTATAGCTGTATTTAGATATATATATATATAGACAATTGTTTACATGACTTACCAACAGGTGCGCGAGAACGTATTTACGGGTGAATGAGAAATTCCTTTTCCAGTGAAATCTTATTTACCGGTAGATGAGAATTTTTCTACATGCAGGCTATAAGTAATATTATGATAGTTTATTTACAGGTAGATGAGGGTTTGAGATTTGCACGTATTATGCCGGTAACTAGTAAAATGTATCATATTTACCTGTAAGAACTTAGTTTACTGATAATTGGTATTAAGTTATAAGTAAGAAGCCGGTAAGCGAGAGATTACTTCATTTACCGGTAGAGGAGAAATTATATCCCGGTGATTGATTCAAATATTCTATACAAGAATTTATTCTCATTACCATAAAAATGTTCTTTCATCCCAACAGTAGAAGTAGGTTAAGCTATTCTACTGTTTTACTTGCATGGGGTTGGTGTTTCAGAGCAAATCTGTGGGCATAACTGAGTCCGCTAAACGTCATTTCTATAGACGAAGGATTTGGCCCTGCCCCTTAGACCTACCATTTATGCAAAAATATTGTTTCTTTACCTAAAGAGCGTGCAGACCAAATCTGGTCAAATGCCTTCATCCATGATTAGCCCCTCCGACGGAGTCCCCTTCACTCAAGGATGTTAAAAACAAAATTTGGACAAAAAAACTTGATCACAACAACGGAAGGATGTTAAACCCATCACTCTATTTCCTATGTTTAGCTCTGGCCTCCTCTGGCCTAGGCACCAGACGTGTGGATTAGCTGTGACCCAAGCGTGCTTTAACCGTACAGCAGAAGAAGAATTCTAAGGTATCTGCTTAATTTCCCCTTTGTGCCCCGCCCCTCTTATCCCAAGCGGTAGGGCACCACCATTTAAACATAACTGGTGATTGGTTCTATCTCACCCGATGATACAGTATACTTTCATCTCAACAGAAGAGTAACGCTTTTAAAAATAGTTCTCTATTTCCCATATCGGGGCGCGTCCCTCTGGTCACAGGGGCTTCAGGTTCACTGTTTACATGAAATTGGCCCCCTTTCCCCAAAAGGCTGGTCAAAATCTATCGTTTATGAACAGTAGCGATTTTTCGAAGAAAAGTTGACAGAAGACAGACCCCGTAGTATGGTTTACACCGGGCCTTTTGACCAAGTGAATTATAATTAGATGTGTTCTTACTGATACCACAGAAATGTACCAGGTAACTATTTATCTTATTTACAAAATTATTATCTATATCGATAAAGTTTGTTCAGAAAAATATACTAGGTGCTTATAACCTTTATTTAGATAAATTCCCTCGATAAGTTAGGTGTGAATACTGGTTACACATTGTATTTTACATGACTTGTGGATGCAGTTTCACGGCTAAAATTAATCATTTTATCTCAGCATATTTCCATACCACAGACCAGCTTTTTTTACCTGACAGGAAACTAAGGTATTTCTTGAAATCACATTCTCAGACTAAAAACCCGACACGCATATCAACCAGCGATGGAATTCCTGAATGTCTGCCCTTCACTGTATACAGCATGACATTAATGAGGAGGGTTTTATTTCTATGAAGAGTAATCGTAGTTCTGAGAATATTACATCAGGGATTCTTTATAACTGTGTTCGGACATGGAATCGCTTTTAACATCATCATTTATTTTTAAACACTATCATAGTCCGGGATTATTACGTTGAAAACAACATTAAGGAATTAATGATAAAATAATGACATACATAATTCATGAATTGTGAACTGTAGCTGGTGATAAACATCACAGTGTGACATCAGCTGGAAGTTTCCTGAAATCACGGAGACAAAGTTTGTTTAACTACCTAACCACAGAGAGTTTTGACACAAATAAACGTACTGTACAGGTCACCACACATTGTCACAGGTAAACGCACTGTACCGGTCACCACACATTGTCACAGGCAAACGTTCTATACAGGTCACCACACAATGTCACAGGTAAACGGACTGTACAGGTCACCACACATTGTCACAGGTAAACGTTCTATACAGGTCACCACGCAATGTCACAGGTAAACGGACTGTACAGGTCACCACACATTGTCACAGGTAAACGTTCTATACAGGTCACCACACAATGTCACAGGTAAACGGACTGTACAGGTCACCACACATTGTCACAGGTAAACGTTCTATACAGGTCACCACACAATGTCACAGGTAAACGGACTGTACAGGTCACCACACATTGTCACAGATAAACTTACTGTACTGGTCACCACACATTGTCACAGATAAACGGACTCTACCGGTCACCGCACATTGTCACAGATAAACTTACTGTACAAGTTACCACACATTGTCACAGGTAAACGCACTGTACCGGTCACCACACATTGTCACAGGTAAACGTTCTATACAGGTCACCACACAATGTCACAGGTAAACGGACTGTACAGGTCACCACACATTGTCACAGATAAACGTTCTGTACAGGCACATTGTCACATGTAAACGTACTGTACAGGTCACCACACATTGTCACAGATAAACTTACTGTACAGGTCACCACACATTGTCACGGGTAAACGTTCTGTACAGGTCACCGCACATTGTCACAGGTAAACGTTCTGTACAGGTCACCGCACATTGTCACAGGTAAACGTTCTATACAGGTCACCACACAATGTCACAGGTAAACGGACTGTACAGGTCACCGCACATTGTCACAGATAAACGTACTGTATAGGTCACCACATATTGTCACAGATAAACGTACTGCACAGGTCACTGCACATTGTCACATATAAACGTTATGTACAGGTCACCACACATTGTCACGGGTAAACGTTCTGTACAGGTCACCGCACATTGTCACAGGTAAACGTTCTGTACAGGTCACCACACATTGTCACAGATAAACGTACTGTACATGTCACCACACATTGTCACAGATAAACGTACTGTACAGGTCACCACACATTATCACAGGTAAACGTTCTGTACATGTCATCTCACATTGTCACAGATGAACTTACTGTGCAGGTCACCACACATTGTCACAGAAAAACGTTCTGTACAGGTCACCACACATTGTCAAAGATAAACGTACTGTACAGGTCACCACACATTGTCACAGATAAACGTTATGTACAGGTCACCACACATTGTCACATTTAAACGTTCAGTGCAGGTCACCACACATTGTCACGGGTAAACGTTCTGTACAGGTCACCTCACATTGTCACAGATAAACGTTATGTACAGGTCACCACACATTGTCACGGGTAAACGTTCTGTACAGGTCACCGCACATTGTCACAGGTAAACTTACTGCACACGTCACCACACATTGTCACAGATAAAGTTACTGTACAGGTCACCTCACATTGTCACAGATAAACGTACTGTACAGGTCACCTCACATTGTCACAGATAAACGTTCTGTACAGGTCACCTCACATTGTCACAGGTAAAGGTACTGTACATGTCACCACTTATTGTCACAGATAAACGTTCTGTACAGGTCACCACACATTGTCACAGATAAACGTTCTGTACAGGTCACCTCACATTGTCACAGATAAACGTTCTGTACAGGTCACCACACATTGTCACAGATAAACGTTCTGTACAGGTCACCACACATTGTCACGGGTAAACGTTCTGTACAGGTCACCACACATTGTCACAGATAAACTTACTGTACAGGTCACCACACATTGTCACCAATTGACATGCTACAGGTCACCATATATTTTAACAAGATTATGTGTTAAATGAAAAATGTGTTTGTATAAAGCGATTGTTGAAACCAAATCTAAAGTTGAAGTGTAAGAAACGTTATATTGTATAGTAGATTAACTTAGCGATGTAAAGTTACAAATATTGTACGGAAAAACTATGGGCAATAAAATACATGTGCGTACCGTTCATTTCAGTTAACAACGTATCTTTATATACGATAAGGAAGGAAGACAGATCAATGAATTATACACAGATACTGTATTGTACAAGGAGATGAAAGTAACAATGCGAGGCTCGTTCGGATGGGGAAGTCGAAGACCTCCCAAACAAAGGCCGATCTCTTTCTTCGTTGTTTAAACAATACACCATTAAACCTAAACACATACATCCTAAAACTATAAACATCAGCGGTAAATCACGACCAGGATCATACATGGATCAAGAACCAGTCTCTCGTGCTTAAAAATGAGTTAGATATAAAAACAAAAACAAAAACGGCGATAGCAACGCAATAACGCCAAACAAATTTGTTACTCCGAGTAGCAAATACCTTTCTTTCGACCTTTTGGCGGAAGATATTTTAATAAGACACTAAATGTCATCCTCTCAGGTACAAACTCCACAAATCACTTCTGTACAGTTCTTTCATATATAATGTAATACAGCGAATTTTACTAGTTTTGTCCGACCACCGTTGTCTATTAAATAGACCGCACGGTGACGTGTACAATGGAGGCCGAAGCACATTTTAAATCAATTTAGACACAGTAGAGCCAAATAAATTAAACTGCATCACACAGATGTTTCGTCCTTCTAGAATTCATAAGTGACACTAAGGACCTAAATGAAAATCGAAAGACGTGAAAATATAGATGGGGAGGTGCACTAGGTCCATAATTAAATTATTTGATAATTTTAGAGTAATGTCAGGGACGTTCCATCGTTAACCTGGGACAAGGGAACGGATGAATAAGCAATGAATGGTAGATACATGTATAAGTAGATCGTCGGTGTGCTGTGGGATGACCAGTAACTGCCGATAGTTCCACTATCAACTATTATGGTGGAAAGGCAATGTTAATATGACGTAAACGAACGTCAGAATTGAAACAAGTGGGATAGAATTTATTTAGGCATGGCTAAATTCGACCTTTTCTCCATTAGGTGTCAGAGCGGGTTACAGCAAATTGTGTGGAGCTGAACACATCATTACGATCTGTCGGATGATATAACGGAATCTGGACGTCACACCGAAAGTCCATCGTCTTCCAGACTGAGAATATCTGCTATCGATTGCCACAATGGAACCGAACGACAATGGTTTAATGATGTCTCTCTTGCATTAAAACAAACGCGACATACAGCCATGAGTGATGTTAGGAAACCGGTCAACAATTCTAATGACGTCATACATACGTCAGTGAACAATTCTGGTGACGTCATTCGTAAACATTTGTCATTCAAGACAAGTGCTAAAATACATCTGTTTTCGGGCACTGCCGAACACAACAAAACGACATGTGGCAGGTGTATGTGACAATGTCAACAACAGTTACAGTATAAAACAGAACAGTAGTGTGTGGCCAGTGCAGTGTACCATTTAAAACTGATCAATTGTAACAGAATACAATAACATAATTTTGATTCATGAGAAAGGATGTAAAATATTGATCAAATGATACAATGGTACATCCAGGTCAACATCACGGATTTCAGATCGACGTAAAAAAAACTTAAGATTATGTTCTTCGTTCCTCTTATCATTTACCGAGACGGAACGTGACAAAATTGTCAGAGAAAAGAGGCGCATTTAATAGAGAAGATTATGACCATCGATAAATGATGCGCTAGTTTAACGTCTTGTTTCTAAAATTAGAGAAAGTCGGTTATCTATAACAAATGCCCGACACTGCACGTGACTACGATTTAGCTAACGAGGAAATAGATATTTTTAAAAACTATTATCAATGTTTGATTTTAAAAAAATATGTTTAGAAATGTATTTCTTCCCTTCGTCTAGACTAATTTCTTTTGAAAATTCGCATAATAAATTATTTATCAACAATCTACATACAAGTACAATGTGAAGATTGGGACATATGTAGTTTGATAGTTTAGATTACAGCCTGAAATTTTAGACAAAATAATTGCTGTTTGTGTTCTTCCACGTTTACTTGAGACGCCGTTCATTGATTACAGTATTAATGATACGACGTATTACTTTGTTATTTATATTATACAGTCGGTCCTTATATGGTCATAGCTGTTGATACATGTAGCACGCTTAACAATATATGAAATTAAAACAGGAATATCGGTTAGCTTGGTATTTTAATATAAATTGTAACTTATGGATGTTGATATTTCACTTCACTAAATGACGGTACATACTTTATTCTACAAGACAATATTTCTCTTCCTATAGTGTAGGCGATGCGTGTTGTCCTAGTTTATCATTAACTTTTGTGCACGTAAGAACAGACCAGACAACACGTGACTATATAAACCAAACGGACATATGAAATCCTGCTCGTGAATTGACAAATAAGTTAATGTTACATTCACAGTTTCTCTCCTTATCAGAATCAGAAACGGCCCTCACCAGACTGGGTAAATGTGAAATTTTATAATGGGAAAATAGCAAATCATTTTATACCTTTATACACAAAAGACATCTGTCATTAAAGTAAATGTTTGTTGAAGCAAATAAAAATGAATAGATAAAAATGAGAACCCCTCCCCTCCGTTATCTACAATTAGATAATGATAAATAATGTTGGTAAGGGACAGTTGGCATTATACAGGAGTCCTCTATTGTGTAACGTTTTGTGATGATGTATAAACCTGTACGTTCAGTGTACATCGTAATGTAGCTGAAATACAGAAACCTACAGCAAACATGTGATAAATTACATACATTTTATCAATCAAGACTCACCCAGCTTCACCACTCCTCGCGGCACATGGTGACATATTGGACCCAAGTTTGACTTGGTGGTATTCGATCAGTGACAGCTGGACAGGCAGACGGAAGTTATCACTACTGTTATATTCGTTTGTTATTGTTTGGTTGACATAATACAACAACAACATACTTCCTATCTTCCTCAATGTAAGGTCCTTCCCTGATGCACGTTTACATCACAGGGGCAGGTTATAAAGACTCATAATGGACCGGAATCTATATATAAGTATACGCATGTAAACATGTATATATATATTTATTCTATGTATATATATCATTTATTATATATATGACTCTATAATTTTACTTATACTCGCCAAAGATGTCATAATTCCCACAATACCTACAGAATCCCTCACACTCGTCATAGAGATTACCCTTTCCCCAGCCCTCATCTTAACCCCGGGCCCTTGACCATTGCCCTCACTCCTGTTGATCTTGGGCTTTCGAAGACACTTAAACCCTTGCCCATTATAGAGAATCCCACCTTGCCCCGACTCTCGTTGATATTTTACATCCTTGCCCATTATAGAGAATCCCACCTTGCCCCGACTCTCGTTGATATTTCTAGATCCTTGCCAATTATAGAGAATCCCACCCTGTCCCGGCTCTCGTTGATATTTCTAGATCCTCTCATCCTAACTCCGAGCTCTCACCAATATTTTACAATAAACCATATTCAAACCATCTGAAGTGATATTGTAACTCTCGTCAACAGTCTACCATATTCATTCCTTCTGAAGTGATATTGTAACTTTCGTCAACAGTCTACCATATTCATTCATTCTGAAGTGATATTATAACTTTCGTTAACAATCTACCATATTCATTCCGGCTGAAGTGATATTGAAAGTCGATAAGATTCATATTTCTGGCAATATTTAGAATAAATAGCAAACAAGAATATAATTCCCTGAGGTAGATGGACTGGGTATTAGTTCCTTTATGTCTGGCAGAGCGTAGAGCTCATAAAACACACATGTAAAACAATATTCACTGATATTAACAGCTATGCGGTTTTGTCGACATTTGAGGAAATAACACCGCCTACCACCGGCAGATCTAATGTCTATTACTGATCGCAAATAACAAAGGTGAGACGCGCCATTGTGTCTTATACATGTTCACCAATTAGAAAACCCAATACATTAGTCCTTATTAAGTGTTTACAGTAAGTGTCGAGGAAGGAGATAGTGCCATTGATATACCAATGTCCCAACATCCAGTGTCTATACTTCTAACACCAGAAACAGGTACGACACACCCCAGAACAGCAAAGCAAGTATGAAGACGGATGTGGGAAGTAGACAGAAGACCACGATCCCAGTTCTTGCATTGAGGCACGCAGATCTTTTATTTAGCCTCTTCAATGTTTTCTTGGTAGGTAGAAGACCCGGAAGAAACCTAAAGATATTTTGAATGGGTTGTACTATATGTCACCTCCTACAATTAATATAGACTACAGCATATCATATCCTTTGGTTTTCCGATGTAAACAGAAAAAAACACCCCCACTCTCCCTACAAGGTTTGCCTCACACTTGTCCCCTCTTACGACATGCAGTAAGGTACTGTACGTTTTCAATCATATCCAAGTCGCTATAGTAAATACGTGGATGTATTGATCAAGTGTTCAGGAGTGTGAGCAACAAACTTACTGAAAGTAAAGGAAGAAAGGAAGGACAATCAAAGGAAGTGATCGCCTCCTTAAATAAATGAACTTTGGATTGAGAACCTCGTACATTTTACATCATGGTTATGACAAGAAACCTTGCACGGCACATCGAAATATTCTTTACAGTCTAGGGATACAGCGGTTGAAGGTGTCTTCAAGTTCTTAACACATCATATACCGGAGAGACTGGGAAGTGAATTGGAGTCCGACTTGGGGAACATCAAAGTGAGAGTGGGGAATTGATCTTATCAGAAAGCTTGCAGTTGACATTCAACATCACTGAATCGAATCGCAGATAGTTTCGTCCTGTTATATCATGACAATTCTAAAGTGATAAAGCAATCTGTTGATACGCCGATACGGGCCAGTCGTGAATCGAAATGAAGGGGTCCATTGACATTCGCACATCTATGACTAGTTTATTAATATGTTAACGCTAAATGTACTACATTTGTACTCTACATCCTCAAATCCATTTATGTCGAAGAAGGTTATAAGTGAGCTTTACGAGTATAAATCTGACATGAAGATCGGTTTGATACCACAAATCTAGCTTTAGGTGAATCTGTCATATTGTCATTATGGAGTCTAGACTACAGTAATTGATCTCCTGCTGGGCTCAAAAAAGTTAACATGGGATATATTGTTTAATCATTACGCAAAGGAACGTGCTGTCGTTCCTGTCGCGGAGAAGCCGGCCTACATACAGTAACGACGCACTGAATTCGCGATCTATCATGTCTGTTATCATAATTAAAAAGCGATCTACAGCCGTGATGAATCTCTACTTAATCTGGTCCACTGGGGCACTATCGCTTTTGATATCTCAGATCTATTACTTCTGAGAGAGAAATTCATTGGCTGACAGTATTTCCTCTAGGTCTTCTCGTTAGCGATATCTACCTAATCAAGTATCACGTGCTCATTCAGCAGGTGGAATTAAAATTTAACCAGATGTTGAAAGCGACCAAACCGCTTTCAAAGGGAACTGAAGATCCGTTTGATCTGAAGAATGGTAACCGATACACCACGGTAGCACATAACAGAACTGTGGTTGCCTCGGAATTCCTAACGGTTTACCATTACAAAGACTAAACACATGTACCATACATGTCATCATGGACAAAGCGTGTACGCAGCACTGCACATACACGTTCCATGACCTGATTCCACAGAGGTTTTCTATGTAATTTCAATGTTTATTAACGATACGTCTATGTAAATCCCGAAGGATGTGTAACAGCCCTACCCGTACAACTTATAGACAATAGGACGTTACCCAGCCTCGTTATATATAAAGGTTATCTCTAGGGCATATGTAACATGCTACAATATACTAAAACTATCTTCATTGGCGACAGACGATTTTTGTTAGATGAAAAGTGATATTAATATTTATAGTTCTCGTGTTAGTCAAAAGTTTGTTAAAACGAATTGTCATCGGAAGGTTTTCAATAATATTAATATAGCCTTCCCTTTCTTGTCTTGTGCCCTTTCAGTTCTTGTCACGCTATATGAAATCAGTAATACACGGTACATGTAACTAAATGTATTTTGACAAAATGGATTGCTCTGAACAATATCTGTGGTTGTAAAGAAAGACACTTTTGATTGGAAGGAACGACAACTGTGTTTTGTAAGGAATGACAACTTTGATTGTAAGGAACGACAACTTTAAATGTAGGAAACAACAACAATGATTGTAAGGAACGACAACTGTGTTTTGTAAGGAGTGACAACTTTGATTGTAAAGAACGACAACTGTGCTTGTAAGGAACGACATTGTGATTGTAAGGAATGACAACTTTGATTGTAAGGAACGACAACTGTGCTTGTAAGGAACGACATTGTGATTGTAAGGAACGACAACTGTGTTTTGTAAGGAACGACAACTGTGCTTGTAAGGAACGACATTGTGATTGTAAGGAACGACAACTGTGTTTTGTAAGGAACGACAACTGTGCTTGTAAGGAACGACATTGTGATTGTAAGGAACGACAACTGTGTTTTGTAAGGAACGACAACTGTGCTTGTAAGGAACGACATTGTGATTGTAAGGAATGACAACTTTGATTGTAAGGAACGACAACTGTGCTTGTAAGGAACGACATTGTGATTGTAAGGAACGACAACTGTGTTTTGTAAGGAACGACAACTGTGCTTGTAAGGAACGACATTGTGATTGTAAGGAACGACAACTGTGTTTTGTAAGGAACGACAACTGTGCTTGTAAGGAACGACATTGTGATTGTAAGGAACGACAACTGTGTTTTGTAAGGAGTGACAACTTTGATTGTAAGGAACGACAACTGTGTTTTGTAAGGAGTCACAACTTTGATTGTGAGGAACGACATTGTGATTGTAAGGAACGACAACTGTGTTTTGTAAGGAATGACAACTTTGATTTTAAGGAACGACAACTTTAAATGTAGGAAACAACAACAATGATTGTAAGGAACGACAACTGTGTTTTGTAAGGAGTGACAACTTCGATTGTAAGGAACGACAACTGTGCTTGTAAGGAACGACATTGTGATTGTAAGGAATGACAACTTTGATTGTAAGGAACGACAACTTTAAATGTAGGAAACAACAACAATGATTGTAAGGAACGACAACTGTGTTTTGTAAGGAGTGACAACTTTGATTGTAAGGAACGACAACTGTGCTTGTAAGGAACGACATTGTGATTGTAAGGAATGACAACTTTGATTGTAAGGAACGACAACTTTAAATGTAAATTGTAGGAAACAACTGTATTTTGTAAGGAACAATGATTGTAAGGAACGACAACTGTGCTTGTAAGGAACGACATTGTGATTGTACTGTGTTTTGTAAGGAGTGACAACTTTGATTGTGATTGTAAGGAACGACAACTGTGACAACTTTGATTGTAAGGGAACGACATTGTGATTGTAAGGAACGACAACTGTGTTTTGTAAGGAACGACAACTGTGCTTGTAAGGAACGACATTGTGATTGTAAGGAACGACAACTGTGTTTTGTTGGGCTCATGTTTTGTCTCCAAAGTGATATCGCATTTTCTCTTTCCCTTGAGACACTAGAACTCAGACAATCATGACCGGAGTACCTTTATTTCCAGGATGCTGCATGTATGTCTCACAATAAGGACAAATACCTTAATGTTTTGTCTTCAAACTGATATCATATCTTAGTTTTCAGGTCCCTGTGTCACCTCATCTATATGTTTCGAAAACGTCGTTATATTCTATATTATATTATATAAAGGCCAGCAATGATCGCAGTATGAATTCGAGTGCTGACTACTAGGTATACCTCCGGATGTTGTTGTCTGCTGGTGGGGAACGCCAGAACATAATACATAGTATTATCTCCCCCTACGGACAAATCCGGACACTTGTATAGACTAATGGACTGCTTATATAGCTTTCGCATTGATAAAATTATAGTTGTCATGTTTCCCATTGAAGACGATAAAAGGAAAGTATTGTAGAAGTGTCAAACAGAAAATGGAATTACAAGTGATATACTGAAAACACTGGTCTGGAGAGTTGTGTAGTTTTCCTAATCAATACAAGATAACGAGTATACATTTACCCGACAGAAGCTACATAGTCGGCCACACAGCTGTCTGTGACACCTAATGCTAAATAAATTATAACACATCCTTTTCATGTATCTGAACATTTGCGAAGCTAAACCATTGGAATTACCCTAAACTCTTCAGTTCTGTGTGTTGCTAACGAGAATGTGTTAAATCCAGTGGACTAATTTATATTATCCTTTGGTCCTATTTTGATTTCTTTAAAAAAATCGCTTATATTTTGTGGTACAGTACCATCGCATTTTTTCTAAATAGTGTCTACCTTAGTCTCTAGCGAAACGTTGATTACATGTTTCACACAGGGTAATATCTGCAAAACGGAGGGAATTTCTATCATATTGTTAAGGAAATATGAATTTTTTGAACAACCACCCCTGATTGGATGGTATGAAATCACTAGTTATATGTGAGGCAGAGGTGTCGGAGAATGACGTTGGCGTGAAGACGGTTTTGATTAGTCGTAGTGTCTGACCTTGTAGACAATGTCAATACACCACCTACTTATACAGAATGACACTTGTTCTGAGACGGAGAGAGAACAAAGCTTTATCTTATACACGATCAGAAAGCCGGCCATTTGACCACCAACTATTCAGACATTGAATTGAAGAGGAGACGGGCTAATTAATACTCCGAGACTAATACGGAGGATAAATGCTGACATACATCACAACCACGCTTTTATTAACCCCTCTTGTAGCCCTCTAGGGCTTGGCAACGTCAATACATTTTACGAAAACCATTATCAAGTGAATGTAATTCTCAAACCGATTTCTCATTCCACTCATTGCCGTATTTGTTTTAGGCATTGTCTCTAGAACTAAAAACAACATATATACACCACATCATCATTAAAGCTCGGCAATCGAACGTGTTTGACAATACTTTATATATACATGCATGTTTATATATATATCAAAACAGTTTATTAGCAAAACAATACCTATAATCTTATAGAGACATTTATCACCATCAGGCAACAAACCGTAGAATTCTGTACATAGAATGAGACACTCATGCTGATATCAGACATTGCCAGCCATGTTTGTCAAGATTTTGTCACTGGAACCAACGATTCGTCACAATTATCGCAAGGAGTTTGCAAATGACCTTTTGGCGTTTCCCAGTCCCATTACATCAGGGATCAAGTGTTCCAGCTAACTAGTACCCAAGGGAGGTGGTACTGAGCCGACAAACCCTGATCTGCGATCTGGTACTATCGGTAGGTGTCTGTTCAGAGGCTTATTTGTGTGAATAAATTGGTCTAAAACGTAAATATGATGCGTTTTGAACACAAATACAATGTCACGAAAGACGATGACCCGCGACAGGAAACGAGTGTGGCAAGGTCAATGATACATTGCAACTGAATATGCCGGAGAACTTGGGTCAAGGTCAGTGATACACGAGGCAGTGTGGTTCTAGGTCAGTACATGTACTTTACTAGAGGTTTTGACTCTAGGTTAGTAATACACTGTTTGTTCCACGTCGGTATGATTATATGTCTGTAATATACGAGAGAAGTGGCTCTCCGGCAGTAATACATAGAAATGTTTGGCTCAATGTCAGTAATACATGGGAGAGTTTGGCTCCAGGTCAATAACACACGGGAGAGTTTTGCTCCAGGTCAGTAATACACGGGAGAGTTTGGCTCCAGGTCAGTAACACATGGGAGAGTTTGGCTCCAGGTCAGTAATACACGGTAGAGTTTGGCTTTAGGTCAGTAATATACGGAAGAGTTTGGGTCCAGGTCAGTAATACACGGGAGAGTTTGTCTCCAGGTCAGTAATACACGGGAGAGTTTGGCTCCAGGTCAGTAACACACGGGAGAGTTTGGCTCCAGGTCAGTAATACACGGGAGAGTTTGGCTTTAGGTCAGTAATATACGGAAGAGTTTGGGTCCAGGTCAGTAATACACAGGAGAGTTTGGCTCCAGGTCAGTAATACACGGGAGAGTTTGGCTCTAGGTCAGTAATACACAGGAGAGTTTGGCTCTAGGTCAGTAATACACAGGAGAGTTTGGCTCCAGGTCAGTAATACACGGGAGAGTTTGGCTCTAGGTCAGTAATACACGGAAGAGTTTGGCTCTAGGTCAGTAATACACAGGAGAGTTTGGCTCCAGGTCAGTAATACACTGGAGAGTTTGGCTCCAGGTCAGTAATACACGGGAGAGTTTGGCTCCAGGTCAGTAATACACGGGAGAGTTTGACTCCAGGTCAGTAATACACGGGAGAGTTTGACTCCAGGTCAGTAACACACGGGAGAGTTTGACTCCAGGTCAGTAATACACGGGAGAGTAATACACGGGAGAGTTTGGCTCTAGGTCAGTAATACACAGGAGAGTTTGGCTCCAGGTCAGTAATACACGGGAGAGTTTGGCTCTAGGTCAGTAACACACGGGAGAATTTGGCTCCAGGTCAGTAATACACGGGAGAGTTTGGCTCCAGGTCAGTAATACACGGGAGAGTTTGGCTCTAGGTCAGTAATACACAAGAGAGTTTGGCTTTAGGTCAGTAATATACGGAAGAGTTTGGCTCCAGGTCAGTAATACACGGGAGAGTTTGGCTTTAGGTCAGTAATACACGGGAGAGTTTGACTCCAGGTCAGTAATACACGGGAGAGTTTGTCTCCAGGTCAGTAATACACGGGAGAGTTTGACTCCAGGTCAGTAATACACGGGAGAGTTTGGCTCTAGGTCAGTAATACACGGATGAGTTTCACTCCAGGTCAGTAATACACTGGAGAGTTTGGCTCCAGGTCAGTAATACACGGGAGAGTTTGGCTCTAGGTCAGTAACACACGGGAGAGTTTGGCTCCAGGTCAGTAATACACGGGAGAGTTTGGCTCCAGGTCAGTAATACACGGGAGAGTTTGGCTCTAGGTCAGTAATACACAAGAGAGTTTGGCTTTAGGTCAGTAATATACGGAAGAGTTTGGCTCCAGGTCAGTAATACACAGGAGAGTTTGGCTTTAGGTCAGTAATATACGGAAGAGTTTGGCTCCAGGTCAGTAATACACAGGAGAGTTTGGCTCCAGGTCAGTTATACACGGGAGAGTTTGGCTCTAGGTCAGTAATACACTGGAGAGTTTGGCTCCAGGTCAGTAATACACGGGAGAGTTTGGCTCTAGGTCAGTTATACACGGGAGAGTTTGGCTCTAGGTCAGTAATACACTGGAGAGTTTGGCTCCAGGTCAGTAATACACGGGAGAGTTTGGCTCTAGGTCAGTAACACACGGGAGAATTTGGCTCCAGGTCAGTAATACACGGGAGAGTTTGGCTCCAGGTCAGTAATACACGGGAGAGTTTGGCTCTAGGTCAGTAATACACGGGAGAGTTTGGCTCCAGGTCAGTAATACACGGGAGAGTTTGGCTCCAGGTCAGTTATACACGGGAGAGTTTGGCTCTAGGTCAGTAATACACAGGAGAGTTTGGCTCTAGGTCAGTAATACACAGGAGAGTTTGGCTCTAGGTCAGTAATACACAGGAGAGTTTGGCTCCAGGTCAGTAATACACGGGAGAGTTTGGCTCCAGGTCAGTAACACACGGGAGAATTTGGCTCCAGGTCAGTAATACACGGGAGAATTTGGCTCTAGGTCAGTAACACACGGGAGAATTTGGCTCCAGGTCAGTAATACACGGGAGAGTTTGGCTTTAGGTCAGTAATATACGGAAGAGTTTGGCTCCAGGTGAGTAATACACGGGAGAGTTTGGCTTTAGGTCAGTAATATACGGAAGAGTTTGGCTCCAGGTCAGTAATACACGGGAGAGTTTGGCTTTAGGTCAGTAATATACGGAAGAGTTTGGCTCCAGGTCAGTAATACACAGGAGAGTTTGGCTCCAGGTCAGTAATACACGGGAGAGTTTGGCTCTAGGTCAGTAATACACAGGAGAGTTTGGCACCAGGTCAGTAATACACGGGAGAGTTTGGCTCCAGGTCAGTAATACACAGGAGAGTTTGGCTCCAGGTCAGAAAAGACACGTTCTGGAACTTTACTATTTTCTGCCACGCCCACTCTGAACAATGCCCAGTGAACTTGGTGACAAGTCGCTATAATTCAACCCGTATTCATCACGAATAGCATTACGTTTTCCCAGGAGTACCCGCGTGCACGTTACACCAGTACATACGTGTCACATGTCTTGTTACAAAACGTGTGACTGGGCCTTGACCGCTAATCTACCGTTTTTTTTAGATTTGTTATTTGTGCCTCAGTTATACTTGTATTCCCTTTATTTTGCACGATTTATTGTTTGAAGTAACGTACAAATGTTCCTATGTTGTTTAGAAATAAAGTCTTGGCGTGTGTGAGGCAGTGTTTATCGGAATCACCATATCGTTTTTCTATGACCTTTTTAACCTCGACAATATGACTACCAGCGGTTAGAGATCTTTCTATAACATCCCATTTTGTCTTACGCGAACGGCAAATTCAACTCTAAAAATACCGTTTTGTTTGACGAACGCGCAGGTGTTTATGTACGTCATTTCCGGTGATGGGTTGCACACCTCATATTGTCTAGACAACGCCAAGGTCGGTCCGACTATGGAAATTGAGATATGCTGTGAGAAAATCAATTTCACTTTGCTCAAACTTATCGTACTATGAAAAACGTTCCCGCGGCAGAATTTAGATTTAACATAAGTTGACACTCCTTATAAAAGATTTTAAAAAATCACCTGGAGCTCATTTATGTACGAAATATGTACATTGACCTATCAGCTAAGTGATCCAGAAAACAGCGATGCACTCTTTTCTTACACACGCTTAAATACAATACGACATCCTATTTGCTAATTCCTACAGAACATGTTTTATAACCGGTATATACAGAAAATTATCTAATACAAATACCTGACGAAGGCAAGTTCATCACAGATACATATGTAGTCTGAAGATATAGATTCACCTACGATACAACCCCCCAGATGTTGTCGCACTTAATTTAAATTGCAAAATAATACTTAAACCAGAAACCTGTTTTCTAATTCAGACTAGTTTAATTTCGAACAGTTATGACTTTGTGATGATCGTGGAAGAGTCACTTCCTGCAATATGGTGGTACAGTGAAATAGTACCGGAGATTGTATGTGACGTCTTATCGGTAAGTTAAGGTAAGGGATGGGCCAGCGAATTCAATATTCGGCTATACTCTTTACTGTGTGAGGTATTAAAGCCAATATTGAAATAAATAGCAACGAAAACTGAATTATTTCAGCCCAAGAATCCAGAATTAGCTGTCGGTTAACACACTAGGCCCTGTCACAACTACATACGGTTGGTATCGATCTTTCCGAAAATTAACTAGAAGTAAAACCGATCACAAGAACGCAGATCTCTTTATCACCAATCAACTCACCAAAACACTGAGGATTTCATCAATTTGAACATTCCTATGATGTTTCAAAAAGATCAAATACATCGATAACACATCAACGGAAACCAAATGGGTTGATTCGTCCAGAAAGTGTTGATTACCACCGACTAGTGTTTGTGTGGGTAGTAACGTTCTAGATTCTGTACTCGTTACATCTCCTGCTGACGATTATTTTACTCTAATTATAGTTGATGATAAGCCTTAAACACTGAAACCATCTTTAAAGTTGTCCATACTTCTACTCGTGGCTTTTTGATGTTGTTACATATATCACAGGAGACTATGATTTCGATCATTCACACTTCCGTTTCTCTGCTTGATATGAAAACATTTTAAACGTCCGTTTAGAACGGTGCTTACTTTCAACAAATATCCGTTTGCAACAAAGTTCTCGTTTACCATTGTCTTGACAAGTGTCGAATTGAGCGATATCCTTCTGTGACAAGATTCACATTTAATTATGTTTGTCAGTGACAAGATTCACATTTACTATGTCTGTCTGTGACAAGATTCACATTTACTATGTCTGTCAGTGACAAGATTCACATTTAACTATGTCTGTCAGTGACAAGATTCACATTTAATTATGTTTGTCAGTGACAAGATTCACATTTAAGTATGTCTGTCTGTGACAAGATTCACATTTAAGTATGTCTGTCAGTGACAAGATTCACATTTAACTATGTCTGTCAGTGACAAGATTCACATTTAACTATGTCAGTGACAAGATTCACATTTAACTGTGTCTGTCAGTGACAAGATTCACATTTAATTATGTTTGTCAGTGACAAGATTCACATTTAATTATGTTTGTCAGTGACAAGATTCACATTTAAGTATGTCTGTCTGTGACAAGATTCACATTTAAGTATGTCTGTCAGTGACAAGATTCACATTTAACTATGTCTGTCAGTGACAAGATTCACATTTAACTATGTCAGTGACAAGATTCACATTTAACTATGTCAGTGACAAGATTCACATTTAATTATGTTTGTCAGTGACAAGATTCACATTTAATTATGTTTGTCAGTGACAAGATTCACATTTAAGTATGTCTGTCTGTGACAAGATTCACATTTAAGTATGTCTGTCAGTGACAAGATTCACATTTAACTATGTCTGTCAGTGACAAGATTCACATTTAACTATGTCAGTGACAAGATTCACATTTAACTGTGTCTGTCAGTGACAAGGTTCACATTTAAGTATGTCTGTCAGTGACAAGATTCACATTTAACTATGTCTGTCAGTGACAAGATTCACATTTAATTATGTTTGTCAGTGACAAGATTCACATTTAACTATGTTTGTCAGTGACAAGATTCACATTTCCCATGTCTGTTAGTGACAATGGTCACATTTAACAATGTCTAACACTGACAGGATTCACATTTAACTATGTCTGTAAGTGACCAAAGTCGTAGTTAACAATGTTCGTAATAAGTTTTACTGATTCACTGTTCATCATTTCTGTACGTGACAAGATTCATATTTAACAAACCCTACCTGTATTGACAAGCATGTCACGTGACAAATTATACAGTCACTCGTTATTCTGTATACCGTAAAACACTATATGTCAGGAGATGAAGTTGTTTGGAGCTTTTACGACCACGCGAGTGCCATATATAACACACATTTGCTCCTTTATTGGTAGAGTTGGTTTCTATTGATTAGCCCTCCCCCCCACTCCCCCCACCCTTTTTCAAATTTCCTTGGTTACAAGTGAAAATCAACGGTACTTGATGTTGCACGTGCGACCACCAGAGTTTATCTACCTCTTATTAAACTTCGTTTCACAACCATACCTGCAGCCTTGCATTTAATGTTCTTTTTGTTATTATTACAGTTAATGTCAATTACCATGGCAACCCCGAGTCTTCACGCCACTCTTGAGAAATAAACATTGTAGAACATTTGTTTTCCTTTCTTTATCAACAATAATAATGGGAACGCAATCATCTGCTTCCGGTCTTTTACACACCGTTAAAGGGAATCACTCTGCGGCATTGACATGCAAACACGTGATGAAATATACACCATGAGTATGTATATAAAATATGTATACACGCGAATAGCATGCGGGCAGGGATGTTATAGAAGCTTCTCTAGTCTAGAGAGAAGTGAAGTTTAAATCTTAATCGGTTACCAGCTGGAACCTTTTGCTCAAGATAGTGATGAGATATTGCTCGAGGTGAAAATTCGATTGTAAGTAGATAGACGTGTGTTGAGGAGCCGAACTCTGACCTTCTAGCACGTCGTCGCTATTTGTGAAATTCTCTTAAGATTCCCAGGTTTTAAGTCATAGATCAAACAGAAAACTGTTCATAATAATAATAAATAAAATGTTATCTCTCGCAAAACATCAGCAACCTTTGTCAATTCGAGAAAAACAGTTCTAGCGGCACGTAGAGGGAAGAGTTCCAATATTTCTGTTTATATATAAGTACATTTATACAGATGTAAGTTACAGTTTATCAAGCTGAGATCATGCTTGTTTACTGTTGGAATGAAAATCCATTGTCTTCATCAATCTAAATTACTTCAACACGATATATTACATTGATGCGGAGGAAACAGATGTGACAACGACAAATAGGGTAGACATTTAAACACGTGCTCTTCAGAATTATACACTTTATCACGTTATACACATTGTTATGAGAATGGCTTTTCAAGGTATTTACATTGTTCATGATGAAGGCTTGTCAAGGTCTGTACATTGTTCATGATGAAGGCTTGTCAAGGTCTGTCGTTGTTCATGATGAAGGCTTGTCAAGGTATGTCGTTGTTCATGATGAAGACTTGTCAAGGTCTGTCGTTGTTCATGACGAAGGCTTGTCAAGGTCTGTACATTGTTCATGATGAAGGCTTGTCAAGGTCTGTCGTTGTTCATGATGAAGGCTTGTCAAGGTTTGTACATTGTTCATGATGAAGGCTTGTCAAGGTCTGTCGTTGTTCATGATGAAGGCTTGTCAAGGTCTGTACATTGTTCATGATGAAGGCTTGTCAAGGTTTGTACATTGTTCATGATGAAGGCTTGTCAAGGTCTGTCGTTGTTCATGATGAAGGCTTGTCAAGGTCTGTCGTTGTTCATGATGAAGGCTTGTCAAGGTCTGTACATTGTTCATGATGAAGGCTTGTCAAGGTCTGTCGTTGTTCATGATGAAGGCTTGTCAAGGTCTGTCGTTGTTCATGATGAAGGCTTGTCAAGGTCTGTACATTGTCAAGGTCTGTACATTGTTCATGATGAAGGCTGGTCAAGGTCTGTCGTTGTTCATGATGAAGGCTTGTCAAGGTCTGTACATTGTTCATGATGAAGGCTGGTCAAGGTCTGTCGTTGTTCATGATGAAGGCTTGTCAAGGTTTGTACATTGTTCATGATGAAGGCTGGTCAAGGTCTGTCAAGATGAAGGCTTGTCAAGGTCTTACATTGTTCATGATGAAACTTTCAAGGTCTGTCATTGTTACATTGATCAAGGTGAAGACTTTCTATGATCTCAACATATTGATCGTGATAAAGACGTTCCAAAGTACCGATATGTTGTTCGTGATAAACGCTTTCCATGTCATCGACATATTGTTCGAGATAAACGCTTTCCAATATAACGACATATTGTTCATGATGAAGGCTTGTCAAGGTCTGTCGTTGTTCATGATGAAGGCTTGTCAAGGTATGTCGTTGTTCATGATGAAGACTTGTCAAGGTCTGTCGTTGTTCATGATGAAGGCTTGTCAAGGTCAGTACACTGTTCATGATGAAGGCTTATCAAGTTATGTACATTGCTCATGATGAGGGCTTTTCAAGGTCTTACATCGTTCAAGACAAACTTTACAGGGTCTGTACATTGATCAAGGTGAAGGCTTGTCAAGGTATGTACATTGTTCATATGATCGTGATAAAGACATTGTTCCAAAGGTTCAAGATATGTTGTTCATGATGAAGGCTGTTCCATGTCATCGTTGACAGGCTTGTTTGTACATTGTTCATGATGAAGGCTGGTCAAGGTCTGTCGTTGTTCATGATGAAGGCTTGTCAAGGTCTGTACATTGTTCATGATGAAGGCTTGTCAAGGTCTGTACATTGTTCATGATGAAGGCTTGTCAAGGTCTGTACATTGTTCATGATGAAGGCTTGTCAAGGTCTGTACATTGTTCATGATGAAGGCTTGTCAAGGTCTGTACATTGTTCATGATGAAGGCTTGTCAAGGTCTGTAAATTGTTCATGATGAAGGCTTGTCAAGGTCTGTACATTGTTCATGATGAAGGCTGGTCAAGGTCTGTACATTGTTCATGATGAAGGCTTGTCAAGGTCTGTACATTGTTCATGATGAAGGCTTATCAAGGTCTGTAAATTGTTCATGATAGAGGTCTCAGCCCCTTTTACGATTATATATCATATATATGTACATGGTTTCTGTCATGTAGAGAGTGATTTTCTGGTATCATCTGGATAAACCGAAATGTATAAGTTCTTTGAATCACTCTTGTAAACTCAGATTGAAACTTAAAGAAATCTTCATAGGAAGCGTGAGTCACAATGGTCTGGCATTCAGAAATATAACATGGAGGCATAGCACGGTATCATAACGAAAATAGACATTGTATAACTAATACCTACTCTGCATCTCTGGTTTTTGATTGGATGGTTACAACGTTAATATGTAAGGAAATATGTCTTATTTCAGTAGAGTAGTTATATAAACACTATGTTCTAACTGACAACCGCTACTCGTGCCCTTGTGTAGCATCATTATCTTGCGAGCCAAATGTATTTATTTTAGAACACGGAAAAACTGCACGGGTATCAATTTTAATGCAGAGAAATACATGTATCTAAGTATCTCCATGGTTACCAGTGTGCTAGCCTATTATATATCTCGAATTAAACCGTACGTTGTGTGATATGTAGAAAGGCTGCGGACTACAAGTCTCATGCATTTCAGTTGTTACGTCCTTTGTGCGCTTCCAATATACGGGCGACCTATTATGAAGAATGGATGACGATTGACGGCCATTTGCTATGTACAGTGTATGGGGCGCTGACATGCACGTCTACCTGAACACTGATTATTGTCTGGCGCCGTGTTTTGCTCTGGTGTGAACCACTGGCCACTTAGGACAAAATATCCTGCGAGTAGAAGCATTTCCAGGCACGTCTTAGCAAAATAACTATTTCCGGCCTTTCGGAAGCCTTTCTAATTTACTAATTTGGCATGAGTGATTCCGCATGAACGGATTACTAGGTACATCCTGATCCTGGTATTGATTCTGAGCGCCCTGTCCACACGCTGTAATCCTGTCATTTTTCTTACCCATATCTGAAACGCTGGAGATAAGTCTTCACAAAGACTGGATGTGCGTGGGTAATAATGGCTAGTCAGTCTGCCCAATCAATACTGTGTATTTTATCCTGGACAATGTCATATAGTCAATTAACTATTTATTGGTGATCGAGTGTTACAGGAAGTTTGGACATTTCTGTCAAATCCCTATCCTCCAACCAAGAGAGTTGTCAATCAAAGTCACTGAGTGGAACGTGTTGTGACGTGGTCTAGCAAACACACCAGTACCCAGAAAGCACACACGCGAATTTCGTGTGCTCAAACAAAAACCATACTGCCCCTATTTCTTATACATTTGACCTGAGCTGATATAAACTGACCTTTGACCTACAATTCGTTGCTTGATTCTGAAAGCGATGCAATTATCACAATATAAACCAAAATTCAACAAAAACACGTTTGTTCGCAAATTTGATCGAAATGGCCTCTCATATGTTATTTATCAGTTAAAACGTCCCTTTCAACTATTGAAAGGACTCCGCTGTCCATTCAAGTAGTCGACAGATTAGGGTAAGGATGTAGGTAACAGTGTATTAGGGTCCTCATATACATATCAAGGTCAGAGTTATCAGTGTATTAGGGTCCTTATATACAGGTCAAGGTAAGAGGTAACAGTGTATTAGGGTCCTAATATACGTATTGAACACGTCAATCGTTGACGTCATGGTACAAAGGTAGAATAACACCATGCAGGTATAGTGTTGTCAATCAGATTAGTCTCCGTCTGGGCGAGGTATCAATAGACAAGGCTTATCGTCTGTCTTCCAGGAAATTAGATCACGTTTTACAGAACGAGAGTAATCTAGACATAAGCTGCTTCCAACTGATATTTTATCCCCCAAGTCCTTACACTGACCGGAAATTTTCCATGTACACATGCGCAGTCCCTGTTGACTGGGAATTTTCCATGTACACATGCGCAGTCCCTGTTGACGGGAATTCTCCCTGAACACAACTACACATGCACATTCCCTCACGACCGGACATTCTCCGCGAACACATCTACGTTCCCAGTCAAGACGATTTCGATATACTTATACATTTCTTGGTGCTTGACTTTGTAATTGGCACGATATCCTTAATTGGTGATTAATTAATGCCCTCCAACATTGATCGTACTCATTACTGTATTGTCATACTATTATGACAGCTGCGTTACCATGTTGCCTTGTGTTGAAATGTCCTGGTTCAGATGTAACAAATGCCAGCTTTTTCACATTATATCACGTATTGCAAAATTTAAAAATTCTGTCAAAAATGTTTCACATAATATAGATGTCCTTCATACATCGACATCGTTTACTGAAAAATTCATACTTATACTAAGTGATTGAGTTTGAATTAAATATATCGACACACGTTGATTGTACGCGAGGTATATTTAACTGGCATGGACTTGATAAAGTCTAAAACCACATGTAGCAGCAGGTATATATAGGTTACAGTGTACCTCTATTCAATATATCATAACTATTTTTTCTCTATTTTTTCCATACAAAATGCTGCAAAAAAAATTCACACCTCTATGAAAAAAAAAATAATAAGCCACGCCCCCTCTTCGTCGGAATGGTTATTGCGCATATATAAAGTGCCACTATTAAATTCGTTTAATATTACTTTCTTTTATGTTTTATTTTAAACTCGGTGGATCTAAAATCAATCATAAGCTTTGATGTATTGTTTTCTAGATTCATAGGGGGTATGAAAAACAAATTGTTTGCTACGCGGATTCATACAGTTTGCAAACAATTTTTTCATACCCCTATGAAACTAAAAAAAATGACATCAATGCTTAGTAAGGAAAACAATCGAAACAATTAAAAGCATTTTCATTTGAATCTGTTAAAAGAGGCATCTACATGAAATGATGAAATGTACATTGAACAGCATTGATCATTAAATAAATTATCATGTTTTTTTTTATTTCTCTACCGGCTCAAAGAATGTTAGAATCGAACAAATACAAAATTTGTCGAAGACTCGCCAAAAAGGCAACCAGGGGGAATTTTCCGGGATTCATGCGGTGCCCAGTTGTACCTGTGGTAGTCTATATTTCAAATGAAACTTGGATATGATATCTGGCTATCGATACATTTATTGGCTACGTGTACATATAATGTAAATTGATTATGAATACTGTACTGTGTATATTTCTATAGGGAGAAGACTAATGCTATGTGGCTATGGATACTGTTATATGGCTAGGTCATACTGGCTATGTCATACTGATATATGACTATATCATACTCTTATATGACTATGTCATACTGTTATTTGGCTATGTCATACTGTTATTTGACAAGGTCATAGTGTTATATGACTAGGTCATACTGTTATTTGGCTATGTCATACTATCATATGACTAGGTCATACTGATATATGACTGTCTGACTATGTCATACTGTTATATGACTATGTCATAATATTACATGACTATGTCATACTCATATGACTATGTCATACTATTATATGGCCATATCATACTGTTATTTGGCTATGTCATACTGTTATTTGGCTATGTCATACTGTTATTTGACAAGGTCATACTGTTATAAGACTAGGTCATACTGTTTTTTTGACTATGTCCAACTTTTATATGACTATATCATACTCTTATATGACTATGTCATACTGTTTTTTTGACTATGTCCAACTTTTATATGACTATATCATACTCTTATATGACTATGTCATACTGCTATTTGGCTATGTCATACTGATATATGACTATGTCATACTGTTATTTTGCTATGGCGTACTATTACATGATACTGAGGACTGTTGTTTGTTGTTTTATGCACTTCACACCGATAAGACATCCGGATGACGAACAATTTATGAGTATAGCTGGCTATGTAAGTAACGTACAGTTTACAGATAATTTAGGTAACATACATTTTACAGGTAATGCAGGTAACGTACAATTTACAGGTAATGTAGGTAACGTACAATTTACAGGTAATGTAAGTAACATTACAACTTACAGGTACTGTAAGTAACATACAATTTACAGGAAATGTAAGTAACGTTCAATTTACAGGTAATGTAAGTAAAGTTACAAATTACAGGTAGTGTAAGTAACGTTACAATTTACAGGTAATGTAAGTAACGTTATAATTTACAGGTAATGTAAGTAACGTTACAATTTACCTGTAATGTAAGTAACGTACAATTTACAGGTAATGTAAGTAACGTTGTAATTTACAGGTAATGTAAGTAACGTTACAATTTACTTGTAATGTAAGAAACGTACAATTTACAGGTAATGTAAGTAACGTTATAATTTACAGGTAATGTAAGTAACGTACAATTTACAGGTAATGTAAGTAACGTTACAATTTACAGGTAATGTAAGTAACGTTACAATTTACAGGTAATGTAAGTAACGTTACAATTTACAGGTAATGTAAGTAACGTTACAATTTACAGGTAATGTAAGTAACGTTACAATTTACAGGAAATGTAAGTATCGTACAATTTACAGGTAATGTAAGTAACGTTACAATTTACAGGTAATGTAAGTAACGTTATAATTTACAGGTAATGTAAGTAACGTACAATTTACAGGTAATGTAAGTAACGTACAATTTACAGGTAATGTAAGTAACGTTACAATTTACAGGTAATGTTAGTACAATTTACATTGTGATGTATTATTTTTTATCTTTAAATCTACAACGTCTTGAATCAATAACAGTGTTCTAATGCTTAAAGATTAGAACCGCGTTATACACAGAAGATGTAAATCCTGGGCATATTGTATATAAAGTTGGCCAATCGGAAGTTATCCATATGCTCCTACAAGACTCTCATATAAACAGATTTAAATCAAACCAGCAGGTGCATATGCGCGATCGCGAACACATCTATTGAGTGGAGACGTCAGCAAATCGTGCGAATGTGGTATGGTATCTATTTATACACCGTGACATACTTTACATTGCAGTATATTGCTAACAGAAACGATACAATCTGCCGTACACGTGACTTGATGATGGATATAAGTAACTAGACATTGTTGTTAGATTAAGCCAATACGCTCCATTAATATTTGAAATGAACGAAGATTCATTCATAGATTCACAGAACATTGCGTAAAACAGTGTAAACACAATTAAGACTGGCACGTTCACGAAACATTGTAACACTGTCAGAATATTTACCTCCACTGCGCTTCCATAAAAAAATCCTCTTTGTTAGTGGTAAGTTATAACTTAATTTTTGAAACAATGTAATTGTATGAACCATAATTGGGTTATAGTGTAGCTGATGCAGTTTTAGATGAAATCTTGATTGGATTAATACCATTGTAGAACCCTTAATTTCCGTACGATAGAGCAATGGACGTGGTATAATTTTGGGTACTTCAATGATTAAAGGGTACGAACTGACAGATGTGTGTTGCATTAAAATATTTCGCGAAGGTATTTGATCGGGATTAAGTGATTATTGCTCAGGGATGCTAATAGAAGAACGTTAATTGTACTTTTAATGCCTAAACAGTAAAGGTTTTATAGTTCTTTAAGATGTTGTGTGTTTCATCGTTCCCTCACAATGTTCTATAGAAATAATAACAAAAAAAAAAAAAAAAAAACAAGAAAATACTAACATGTTAACATAATTATCATCCAAACTCAAATTCAGTAAAACTAGGAAGATACATGAACATGAAAAAACATCTACATGGTAACTCTTGAAAAAGTAAAACGAGAATAAGACCAGGTGTTCCGAAAGAGTGAGCAGATTCTGCTTCATCGACAACACCCGTCATGTTAATCTTGGTCAATCCAATTGAATAATGTCACGTTCCCAAATGAAATCAAAGAATACAACACCGGAACAAACTGGCAAACTGACGGAAATCACTATCTCATCGTCTCTTTTTACCAGTAGTTTCAAAAGACTTTGCCGTCTCATTATGCATGCAACGAATTTAAAGAGACTTTATGTCGCCGAGGACCACGTTCTGTCTTTATATATTGGAATATTGTGATGGTCAGATACTCACTGGGTCAGCTAATTCTCAGACCATCTTATAGGAATTCAGAGTTTAGGACTTCGTTATCCACTTCAAAATAATCAAACGTGTAAATGAGATACCATGCTTAGCCTAAACATTAAGGAAAGGCTCGCTGATGTTAGAAAATCGGAACCAAATCTCTACAAAATCAAATTGCACGAATTAGAAAAACCAGCTCAGTAAAACCGAAATGTTTGGTGCCTGCTGTGCTGCCACATTTATCAATATTCTAACAGATTAAACGACAGCGGTTCGTCTCCGGATGACGCCTGTTAGCGGCGACGGCACTGAATTATCGGCTGTTGTTTTTATAGTTAAATCAACACATGAGCTCTGTTTTATCATCAAATTCTGTACACATCATCCGATACGTTCAAGTACAGTGTATATAGATTTCTCCTATAGCCGATTCTTGTTATTAACAATAACTGTGTAGTCCTCATTTTCTAGACATGCTGAGGTTTCCATGATAACTATTCACATACACATCCTCTCCAACCGATAATCAATGCTTTATAAAATACAATGACTGGATAGTTTAAAGGTTCATTTAGAAACTTTTTAGGGGGTTCGTTATAACACAGTTAACTTGTATGGTCAGTTACGTTGGCTTACAAACTAAGAAGTTGGTTAAAAAAACGTTTTAAATTAGGAACTGCTAATACAAGCAGTTTGTTGTACAGCATCAGAGATTTGTTTCAAGTGTGCTTCCCGGAGATTGGCGAGACAAAAAAAAACCCTGCTCACTTTACTGAGGCTTTAACAGATCCTGCTTTTGACTCAAATACTAAATACTGAAGAAGGTAGAGGACAAAACATCAACAAAGGAAAGATATTCGCAAAGACCAACCCAACACATTTCGGAAGGATAAGCGCCTTCCGGTCTATCGAAGACGGCTTTAAACAAACATGAGAACCAGATTTAAAAGCTAGCCTGAAATCATCAGATGTACTGGCGCTTATCGTATACATCTACAGCACACAAGCTCTGTAATATCTACCTATCAAATCGTGATGCAGACCTATACACTTTCCAATAATCTTTTTGTGTTGCACGTTTTTTTAATTCATCAGCTGTGGACCTTTATCTCAGAGATCTTTATATTTGGAATAAAGTATTGGATATCAAATCAAATTCGACATGTAAAGGAAATAAGTTGAGGAATCAGTGAACTAATATCTAGAAACGTAAAGCCACAATATAGCTGACTCAGGATAACATCAGATTACCTTTGTCAATAAAGGCCGCGGTATTTAACAACATGACGTCATCAATATATCAATATGCAATACATACTCTCAATATCATACCTCAGAATTAAATACTACAGTGATTTGCCCGTGATCACAGTGTCCATTGTACACTAATAAACATCGTATATTACACTAAAGATGTAGAAACCTTATTCCGTCCTGTGTCCCTCAATTTTCGGTTGTGTCTAATGTTGTAACAATGATCTGACCCTTACAGTACAACCAAGACCCCCCTAGTGTCCCTCAATGTAGTGTTGTGTCTAAAGTTGTACCAATGATCTGATCCCTACAGTACAACCAAGGCCCCCCTAGTGTCCCTCAATGTAGTGTTGTGTCTAATGATGTAACAATGATCTGATCCCTACAGTACAACAAAGGTCCCTCCTAGTGTCCCTCAATGTAGGACGGTGTCTAATGTTGTAACAATGATCTGATCCCTAAAGTACAACCAGTGCCCCCCTAGTGTCCCTCAATGTAGTGTTGTGTCTAATGATGTAACAATGATATGATCCCTACAGTACAACCAAGACCCCCGCTAGTGCCCCTCAATGTAGTGTTGTGTATAATGTTGTAACAATGATCTGATCCCTACAGTACAACCAAGACCCCCGCTAGTGCTCCTCAATGTAGTGTTGTGTCTAATGTTGTAACAATGATCTGATCCCTACAGTACAACCAATGCCCCCCTAGTGTCCCTCAATGTAGTGTTGTGTCTAATGTTGTAACTATGATCTGACCTCTACAGTACAACCAAGACACCCGATAGTGCCCCTCAATGTAGTGTTGTGTCTAATGTTGTAACAATGATCTGACCCCTACAGTACAACCAAACCCCCCCCCCCCTAGTGTCCCTCAATGTAGGACGGTGTCTAATGTTGTAACAATGATCCGATTCCTACAGTACAAACAAGGCCCCCCCTAGTGCCCCTCAATGTAGTGTTGTGTCTAATGATGTAACAATGATATGATCCCTACAGTACAACCAAGACCCCCGCTAGTGCCCCTCAATGTAGTGTTGTGTATAATGTTGTAACTATGATCTGACCCCTACAGTACAACCAAGACCCCCGATAGTGCCCCTCAATGTAGTGTTGTGTCTAATGTTGTAACAATGATCTGACCCCTACAGTACAACCAAGACCCCCCCCCCTCGTGTCCCTCAATGTAGGACGGTGTCTAATGTTGAAACAATGATCCGATTCCTACAGTACAAACAAGGCCCCCCTAGTGCCCCTCAATGTAGGACGGTGTCTAATGTTGTAACAATGATCTGATCCCTACAGTACAACCAAGGTCCCTCCTAGTGTTCCTCAATGTAGTGTTGTGTCTAATGTTGTAACAATGATCCGATTCCTACAGTACAAACAAGGCCCCCTAGTGCCCCTCAATGTAGGACGGTGTCTAATGTTGTAACAATGATCTGATCCCTACAGTACAACCAAGGCCCCTCCCTCCCCAAGTATCCCTCTCCTGACGTATCTCAATGTAGGGCTGTGTATCTAATGCTGTAACAATGATATGTTTTATTATACCCGCCCAGGATTCCTGGCCTAATACTTGACTGGGATCGCTATCCTGTTCACTAGTTAATTAATGTTTCTCTGCGAGTTGTGAAACGATATCTGATGCCACCAATAAACAGTTGAATTGATATAATTTAAACGCAGTGCAATTAGCTTCTTAATAGGTTTCCAGTTTTGAGCAAAGTGCATATAGCATTGTAAATAGGAACACTACATTATTCAACAATCTATATGCTTGTTCAACGTACGTGGCTCCAGGAACCTTCCCCTGTTCCCAATTGTCCTCATGTATTATGTAAAGACCCGGAACAAACGAGTTGCTTTCAGTTGTGCAGACTAATGATACACAATGAACGATATTACCATATCTATCTGTTACAATGATAGGTAATCATTTTAACCGCTTGCATTTATCATTCCGTGTGTGATAAGCATACAAAATATGTTGTCCGTGAGTCCAACAAAATTAATTATTGTTTCCGTTCTTCATAAGAAGTTCAGCCAACGTATGTTAACGACCCTAGAGAAGATAAACGTTTTTATGTTTCTACAATCGGCGTTAACCAAAACAACAACTTACATATCGCGTTGACCATTTATTCCGCCAAAATCAACCTTACATTGTCTTCATACTGACCGCTGACAAGAACTTTATCCGTCAAAGACAAACCTACATTGTCTTCATACTGACCGCTGACAAGAACTTTATCCGGCAAAGACAAACCTACATTGTCTTTATACTGACCGCTGTCAAGAACTTTATCCGCCAAAAACAACCTTACATTGTCTTCATACTGACCGCTGACAAGAACTTTATCCGTCAAAGACAAACCTACAATGTCTTCATACTGACCGCTGACAAGAACTTTTTCCGGCAAAGACAAACCTACATTGTCTTTATACTGACCACTGACAAGAACTTTATCCGACAAAGACAAACCTACATTGTCTTTATACTGACCGCTGACAAGAACTTTATCCGCCAAAAACAACCTTACATTGTCTTTATACTGACCGCTGACAAGAACTTTATCCGGCAAAGATAAACTTACATTGTCTTTATACTGACCGCTGACGAGAACTTTATCCGACAAAGATAAACCTACATTTTCTCTATACTGACCACTGACAAGAACTTTATCCGGCAAAGATAAACTTACATTGTCCCTATACTGACCGCTGACAAGGACTTTATCCGGCAAAGGCAAACTTACATTGTCTTTATACTGACCGCTGACGAAAAATTAAGCCAACGTATTTAATGACCATACAGTCCTGCCAAGATAATTTTACATTTTCTCTATACTGACCGCTGACAAGAACTTTATCCGGCAAAGACAAACTTACATTGTTTCTATACTGACCGCTGACAAGGACTTTATCCGGCAAAGGCAAACTTACATTGTTTCTATACTGACCGCTGACAAGAACTTTATCCGGCAAAGACAAACTTACATTGTTTCTATACTGACCGCTGACAAGAACTTTATCCGGCAAAGACAAACTTACATTGTTTCTATACTGACCGCTGACAAGAACTTAATCCAACATATCTAATGGCCATAATGTTACATATATTAGGCGTGTCGCTATACCGCACTCTGATTGTAACTATAATACGCGATGTTCAAATCAATGACTACCTAGGTACTATGGAGCAAACAACGACTATGGTGACTTACCTGGGAGGTCTAGTGCTGGTAGAATTCCGAGATAAATCAAACGCTGAATTTCCACATTGAATGTGAAGTGAAATTGGAATGTTTACTGTAGCACTGCGATCCACGTGCACAGCCCGGAGACGTCTACATACATCCGGGGACGGCAATACATTTCATCGTGTTAAGATCACACCACGTGATACAGTCGAGTAATTAATTATCATAAATATTTTCATAACACTTTACTGCAGTATGACAAGTGATAAGAGAGAGGCAATAAGAGCGGACTGTGGCCAGAGATGGAGGTCGGTATAAGAGTCAGCTGCCAGGCGATCAAAGACTTCGTAACGAACCAGTGGTAGGTGCCACGGAACAGCTATTTTATAACGGCAACACTGCCGTGAAATCTACTGTTTCAATAAGCTACTTATACATTCTAATATCAATGACGTGCATTTATGTAGTAAGTACACGTGCGTACTTCTCGTAAGGAACCTAACATAATGCTTAGGACATTTCACGTGTAAACACGTGATCATGATCGTACATAAATGTATAAAACACGCGATAACGTTGGCAGCGTGGTTCCTAGACTTAGTGTATAGCCAGGATATAGAGCTGTAGAAGCCTTATTGTCTCTATAAACATTTCCAATGTGTCGATCTGAATACCGATATAGGTGTGAAAAAACTGCATCTAATGGCAATGTCTAATCGATGGTCGTTCTTAATGGTCCAACGCCCAAACATGGAAACGGTTTTCGGTCAGAATGGACAACAATGACTGATTGCATTGTGACCTATCGGTGACTGTATGGCTATGTGTGGGTGACCAGGGACTAATCGACAATCAAAGACAATTTATAAACCGTAAACATAGCATTAACAAGAAAACAATAAAGAAAATTTTATGTGAATTCAAGTCAAATTCAATCAAACTAGGGTTATATGTTAACAAAAAAAATTATTTACACGGAGACTCTGAAAACAGAAAATACTAACAAGTCAACAATCCAAACTCAAATTCAATCAAACTATGACACAATGTGAACGAAATATAGATTTACACTGAGACTCCCGAATAAGTACAATCAGAATGAGATCAGATGTTCCGTATGAGTAAGCGTTTTCTGCTTCATTGACAACACCCGCTATGTAAATCTTGGTTAATATAAGCAAGTTATGCCATGTTCTCAATAGAACCTACTTTCTGACTAAGGAGCATCAAACACGTCAAACTTCATCCCCCCACATTCACACACAAACAAAACTTCCCATTGAGCCGTCAAACTTCATTTTGATCAACCGGCATCGCTCGAAACCTTGATTTGGGGATCTCTGGAAGATAGAAGGAATTGCATCAGGTGTTGCGGAATGGGAAACGTCTTCAGCTACATCGACGACACGTGCCAGTATGTGAAGTTCCAAAATGAGAACAAGGTAAATTGAACCACTAATGTATTTAACTTCTTCAATAAACAAGACTGACGGACAAGAAATGAAAGACTATTAACATTGATTCGGTACAGTCCTCACTCAAGAGTCGGGCTACATATGTATACATAGGCCATAAATGTACCTTAAAGCACGTGACGGCAAAGGGATAGAACACTGAACATGAAATGGTATCAGATTCCCTCTGTTCTAATGCACGTTATCACCTGATCCATCAAAAGACAACCTTCATCAAGGCTCCATTATTATCGGAAACAAGATGTGTTTATGAAACGCTATGCCCTTGGTTGCAACAAAATTCTGATGTGGAACATTAAAACTGAACTGTGTAAGACATATGCTAATTGTATTAACGCTTTGCGAAACACTTATGTCTTCCTTGTGGTAATGTTTTAGTTTACTTAAAAATGTAGGTCAAATGTCACGGTTAAGGCCATATGATCAACAATTGCGGTACCACCAGAAAGGTCTTGCCAAAAGGAACACGTATGCCAAATATGAAAGCCCTACTTCTTACGGTACAATAGCTATAGGCAAGGTTGACAAGAGACAGCACAAAAACAATATGCCCCGACTTTCGATCTTGGGATATAAAAAATCAACAAAATCGTTGGAAGGGATATATGCATGCCGCTATTTCTTGATAGTTTTCTAAACAGTCTAATATATTTACTGATTTGCATATAATATTTATATTAATTTGCTAGAGGAAAATCATTTATAAACTTATCAATATTGAACATTATAATGAAGGCAATGAATATAGCTCTTTCAATAGTTACAGCCTTATAGCGGCGCCCTTCAGTATCAATGACGACGACAAAAACAACAACACCAACGACGACGATAACAATAGTGTAATGACTGTAGCTCTATCAATTCTCCCAGCCTCATAGCGCCGACCTTCAGTATCAATGAAGACGACGACAAAAACAACAACAACGACGATAACAATAGTGTAATGACTGTAGCTCTATCAATACTCCCAGCCTTATAGCGGCGCCCTTCAGTATCAATGACGACGACGACAAAAACAACAACAACGACGACGATAACAATAGTGTAATGACTGTAGCTCTATCAATACTCCCAGCCTCATAGCGCCGACCTTCAATATCATTGACGACGCCGACAAAACAACAACGACGACGATAACAATAGTGTAATGACTGTAGCTCTATCAATACTCCCAGCCTAATAGCGCCGACCTTCAGTATCAATGACGACGACGACAAAAACAACAACGACGACGACGATAACAATAGTGTAATGACTGTAGCTCAATGATATGTATATGTTCAGGCTTATATCACATTAGAACGATAGAAGTTTCTGTTTCTAAATTCTTGTTCCCAAAATGTCGCACACTTTGGCCGTTGCTAAGCCATGTCAGTATAAACTAATTTTATTCTGGTTATAAGGAAGTACATTGTATTACATATCAGAAAAAAACTCTCATTCTTGTTTTGCTTATCATTGGAACGCCCTTCGTGATGTAAACTTCCACATTTCTTTCTCCTAAGTTTTACAGACAAAAAAGTGTTTTCTTAAATCTGTTATCAGCATCTGTCTAGACATATGAAAATAAAATGTTTTTCCTGAACAAATGATATGTTGCTACCAATATAAGTGAATCGGTTGACAGTAATTATCGTGTTGTTTAGATCCTATCTTCTACAACTTTGAAAAATAATATTGTTTTACATGCTATATATGGCTTAACGATGAAATGTATATGATTTATTAAGTATATTTGTGGCCACATAACAAAAAACAATATACTTTGTTTTTTTTCTATATTCCGTAAGCCTCAAATGTGTGCCTACATGTCTGTGCAAATTGGAGGCAAATGAGTTTTGCAGTCTCTGCATGGAAGGATACTTGATAATCACCGCATGAACTTTTATGTTGAGTTGACTAGGCATTTACCCATCATGGTTATCAAGCAAGCTGAAACGAAAATAAAAATGAACGGCTGGAATGTTGTTCTATGTGTTGTACCGAAAACTTCCTCAATCATAATACAATGATATCAGTTTTAGTCGAACCACACTCAATAAACGTATTAAATCGTCTGTCTTTGTCGGAGCCAGATTTAGCACAACTGTAGTTCCAAAACAAACTTGATGACCACACCAACTGACTGACCAATCAGAACACAAGACATAATAAAACACTATGACACTAACGCCACCAAAGGCAATCACACCTTCGGACACGGACGGACGCGGATATATATATATATATATATATATTTACAACCTTGGTTATCATCTTGGACATTAACAGCCACATTAGCTATACACATATATGCGGTGATTCACCATAGGATCCTTTAGCAGGTTAATAATATTTGTGATTACATAGAACAATGTGTTGGCCGTAATTCATATGAATACATAGCACGTGTTTTTCTCTCAAATTACGCTTTTATAACTGTGTTCGTGTCATTTATATAAAAAGATTACCCGGTCATGATATAATCCTACTAATGTATATGGATGTTTAATTCTAGTAAGCGTTGGATTATCATATATAACATAGGAAGGCCACACGATATATCTTACCGAAAATTACATGACGTGTGTCGCCGATGAAACAAGACACTCACCCTTCCGGGACGTCTGGTCTTATTCTCCATGTACTCTTTCATGCCTCTCTATGAAAGCTTCCTTTGGTATTTTCCCTTCGTTTCATAAATTTTGAGTTTGATTACAATTTTGTCAGCACATCGGTATTTTCCATTTGTTTTGAGATAAGTATATGTAGTTCTCTAACTTTCACATATACCAAAATTTAGTGTTTTTATTAGACGGGATAGCAAGTTTGCGGAATAGTGGTATGATCACTTCTGTTAATACTGTCTTTTGGATGTTAATTGATTATCAAACGTTGATTATTTAGAAAAGTGGTGGTGGTGGTGGTGGGGGTGGGGGGTGGGGGGTGGGGGGTTAATTGCTATGACAAGGGAAATGAACTTGTCATAAAACCTTTATAAAGCAAGACGTCCATTTACATTTTTTCAAATGTTGGTTGGGGTCCGTCACAATAGTTAAATTATAACACACACGGGAAATTTTTTGGTTGGCCGCATAGAAGAAAGATAGTTATCAAACTGCCTCAGGGAATTCCAATATGTTCATTAGCAATAAGGTCAACAAAAATAATAAAGTCGTTTGATCTTTTTTCAAAATGCCCATGACATCATCATCAATAGACATTTCTCGTCCTACTAAGTAGTCGAGAGGGCGCTGTTTGGAGATGTAATTACTTTAATTGATTAAGCTAATATGTTTAATTGATACTTTTATAATGTAACTCTTATCGTTAATGATGGTGTTGATGTACCGATACCAAGTTTTGATTACTGTGTCCTCAGCAATACCAATACCTGTCCAATTGAATTACATGCTTTGAACTGAGAGACACATTACAAGTACTAAAACTCAAGAAAGTTCAATGCATAGGATGATTCTCCCAAAAAATGGAATAATATCCAAAATGATGGAATAATATTCCCACATGATGGAATAATACTCCAAAATGATGGAATAATATTCCCACATGATGGAATAATACTCCAAAATGATGCAATAATACTCCAAAATGATGGAATAATACTCCAAAATGATGCAATAATATTCCCACATGATGGAATAATACTCCAAAATGATGGAATAATACTTCCACATGATGGAATAATACTCCAAAATGATGGAATAATATTCCCACATGATGGAATAATACTCCAAAATGATGGAATAATACTCCAAAATGATGGAATAATATTCCCACATGATGGAATAATACTCCAAAATAATGGAATAATATTCCCACATGATGGAATAATACTCCAAAACGATGGAATAATATTCCCACATGATGGAATAATACTCCAAAATGATGCAATAATACTCCAAAATGATGCAATAATAATCCAAAACGATGGAATAATACTTCCACATGATGGAATAATACTCCAAAATGATGGAATAATACTCCAAAATGATGGAATAATATTCCCACATGATGGAATAATACCCCAAAATGATGGAATAATACTTCCACATGATGGAATAATACTCCAAAATGATGGAATAATACTCCAAAATGATGGAATAATATTCCCACATGATGGAATAATACTCCAAAATGATGGAATAATATTCCCACATGATGGAATAATACTCCAAAATGATGCAATAATACTCCAAAATGATGCAATAATAATCCAAAACGATGGAATAATATTCCCACATGATGGAATAATACTCCAAAATGATGGAATAATATTCCCACATGATGGAATAATACTCCAAAATGATGCAATAATACTCCAAAATGATGGAATAATATTCCCACATGATGAAATAAGTAATCAGATGTTTCGTGAACGATTTTTAATCCTCCTGAGGAAACACGTAACTGTCGTTTATTTCGAGAAAATAGGAAAATTATTCCATTATGTTACCGAAAATCTCCTTTGCACTGCTTTTTAACGTGATGCATTGTATCTTTAAACACCCCTGTAATTGCTGCATCAAAATTTCATTCATTTTTTATCATAGAGCGGTGGTGAATCAATTACTATAACATAATTGAATTGCATCACAACGTATATCGGAAGCATTCCTGCATGGTGATATTTCAAAAACATTCGGTTGAGTTTGACACTTACAAAATTACAATTAACTGACGGTGCCTGATATGACCCAGGATTACGCACATCAGAAGCAACACTAAAAGTATTCGTTATAAGTAGATGTCTTAATTATGTTCTGTGGATGCTGGGGTCCCTCAAGGTTCAATCATAGGTCCTCCTTTGTATTACTTGTGGATAAACTTTGTGCTTATTTGTTCCTGGATCAGCGTCTCGGCTTTTCATAGACCACACTTTATTCCGATGTTCTTACGTTAAAGTACAAACCGTTTTAAACTTTCAAAATATGTTGATTCTTTAAAGCTTATACTTGGTGCTAACATTTAATCTCGACAACGCTAATGTCATTTTTATCGCAAAAAGGGGAAAATCTAGATAAATGATGGGAATATTTACAGACTTCAATAAGCCGATGATTTAGGTGTTAATAATGTGGGTACGCCTTTGATTCTAGCACTAAACAAGACCCAGATTAGAACCAGCATGAAAACTAGGTGACGGTTGAACTGATGTGCATTTGAAAAAAAAGTTTGGATCAATGGCAAATCTTTTATACCCTCTACTCGTCGGAATAAAGCGCTCTCCTTCCAGTCTACTAAATCTTTTGAAATTCTAAACAGTGTTGGGGGATCTTTCTGTAAAAATGTTTATCACTTTTCCTTGAAAGTCTTTTCTTAATGACATTATACAACATAAAATGAATTCCATCGTAATATTTTAGACGCTTTTATTTATAGATGTACTTATGAGCTGAACAAATGGACAAAAAATTACAAAAAATGAAAGCGTCGCCAACACCCATTTTTAATTATAAAAAATCTGCTCGAAAATTTCTCTATTTAAGCATAAAATCTTTAAAAAAAGAATAAAGATTAGAACATGATCAGATAAAGGATTCCATTTGATTTTAATTTTGTTTGTTATGAAGGTTTAGGCAAGTTAAATCAAACGGGCACTTAGCATTGTCAAGTGTCATACTAATACGTTTTAATGCAAACGAAAATTTATTGAAAAAAAATATGTCTGTTTTTTCAGTAAGAAAAAAAAAACAATAAAAAATGAAAAATAGAAATAAGATGTGAGAATGAGTTATTTCCTGTAACAGTTAGTATTGCTTTTGATTGAAAGTTACTCTAGGTCAGACAGTTAACAAGATGACTGGAAATTTCACACAATGTTTAATCCTTTTGTAATTATTTGTTATATAATATACTAATGTTATATTCTATTTTTATCTTCTGATATACCGTATTCACTGTATGTCCAGATATCTTCGTTACCCTTGGTGACTAGTTATACCATGATGCCGCTAATAATTTAGATGACGATAGTATCAATATACATTGTAAACCTTTATGTGTTTATCTACAGTAGTGAGGGTATATAGGGTTTCATAATTCATAATCAAGAGGATTAATCTTGATAAGTCAATCTACTTATATGTATGTCAGGTATAGTTGAAAGCTGATTTCGAAAAACCCCGCGTGTTTGTCGGTACCAACCATATTGCTTAAACTGACACAAAACATCTCGTCATCTGTATGTTGACTTGGTATTGAAGCTTTATAAACTACAATCTAATTGAATTGGGATCACATCACACATTTATCATATATGGACAACGAGAAAGGAAATTCGGCAAATGAGTCTTGTGTATAAGGAGAATTGAAACATGATTATATATAGAACATGTTACAATTACATTGTACCTTGACGCGCGAGCTTTGCAGGAGGGCGACAGGTTCGTGACATAATCTAAACAAAGTGGGTTTTGTTATAATAGCGTGTCAAACTGATTGGCTTATTGGCTGCAGCATAAAATCAATTTTCTCGGTATTAACAGATTATGAAATATTGAATAATGCTATGGTTGATATTCAATTAAATCGTTTCTCTGACTGCAATTTGCTAATCTTTTTAAACGACAATAATACAGTAGTTAAAACAAAGATTATCAACAATTAGAATCCATAATTCTCTCTTAATTAAAGGGATGCAGCATATTTCATTTTGAAGCTATGTACTTTAGCATTTTTTAAACAGATATAGGTCGGGAGTTTAGGTTAGTTTCATATGATGTTATGGTGCGGAATTGGCCTTTTGACCTTCAAACTTCAATACATAACTTCAATATAGGTGGTATCAGTAAATGTTGTATGGAGACTGTTTATCAGAGTAGCTGTGATTACGACAAACAAGAAAAATTGTTCTAGCTAGGCCAGAACTATCATACAACAACTGTTCCAGTATGCTATCACTATATCTCTAGAACCAACCACTAAAAGTGCTTTGGATCACAAGCGGGTAGATGTCTGGCTACTTCCGGGGCACTTGTTAACATGTAACATTTCATCATGAAAATAACAAGTACACGCAAACCTCTACTAGACCAGAAAATGGGGGAATTTCAAAATGTTTAGCTACATAAGCAAGGCAATACTCTGTCAGTAGTATTAACATATGTCACAAAATCCTGATGTGTGTAGAAGAGTAACTTGTGATCTATGCACATTCTAGAATGAATCTTTTTCAGTATCTATATAAAGAAACGGAAACAGACGATTTAAAAAAAGAATTGATCACACTAGTTATAAACATCATTTGTTCACATTTTGCCCTAGTTTTATGGAATTCGGTTTGGAATATGATTATGCTGCCACGTTGGTATTTTCTTGGTGTATTTTTGTTCTAAACAAGGCTTTTATAGCCATGCCAATTAAATGGGTGATTACAACATCGAAACGAAGTCAGTCAGTCTGTGTACAACATGTTGTTAAAGGGTAAGCTAGTAAATGGATTGTTATAGAACAGAAGAACCCGTGAAAAATAAGTAATTTTGGTGATTTATTCTCACCGATTTATTTTTTTTCACAAGAAATGCAGATTATAGGTTACCGTATCTGTAATGTCAGCCGATGTTACTGAAGAAAAGCTTAAGATATTCAGAAAAACAGCGTGCTTCAGCTTCGAAAAAGTACAATTTGTAGGATATTATCAGCTAACCCCATGTCTCTCTGAATGCAGGACATGTAATAGTGTTTACAGACCATGATCAATATATTAGGTACTGCGACACAATAACATATATGTAGATGGCGAATCTCACTCTAGACATTCCAGTGTTTCGTTTTTTTATTTGATTTCAAGCTGCTAATCCGTTTAGAACGATTGTATCCACTCCAAACTCAATCTGAATCGGTACACTTTACCCATTGTCTGGCGTAATCGTCTTCAAATCCATTAGTATCTTAAAATTTACATTTCCAAAGGACGGGAGGAATCTCTAGATAAAAAACTTTCGAAGCATTTTACATTATGGTTTATTCTACAATCTACGGCTTGTAGAGCTGTGCATGTAAAGTTCATTACATATCTATATAAAAAATTCTAGAACAGTTTCAGGGTATTCTGAATAGTTCAAAAAATGTTTATCGACACTGACTCTGTTATTTGTCTCCTTGTGTACACATCAAATGCTGCTTATGTTTTTTTAAGTGTTGTCCTTTTGTTTGTATGATTTTTGTCAATCTGCTAAGGTTATGTAGATGCTAGTGTGTCAGCAGAAGTCTCATTTATAAGAATATTGAAATGGGAAACATCGATATTAGCATGCATGGGTATAGAAACGTTTCCATCTCACGCACGCACAACGTAATCCATTCAAGATTTATATTTCTGATAAAAATAATATACATGTTTATGAATAAATAAAATGTATATGAACTGTTGCAGTAGTAAGTTAAAGTTAGAACATCATGTTGGCTTTTACGTCAGTGTGCAGATTGTGTTCCGACCCTGATACCAGAAACACTATCTTGATTCTCTGTCGCGGAGCTAAATCCATCAACATAGTTCAGATAGATCTTACCTAACATTTACGTCATATCTCTTTTTTAAACGCTTTCTTTGTACCGAATTGATCCCATACATCTATTTACTTATCTATAAGTGCAGACAGAATACCCGTCGTACCAACATTTAACCAAAGCATGCTGCATACAAATGATGGTACTAGTGGATAATTCATGACGCCTGAATGGTCAAAAAGGCAATCTATTGGAATCATTTTTCATTAATAAATAACGCTTTTTGTGTTGGTTGGTGTAAATTTCCGCTCACTGATAACACCTTTAATAGTTGTAAACACTTCTTTAAAGAAAAGAGTATTGATTGAATGATTGAGGTTTTTTGTTTTTAAACTTATAAATGGCAAAAGATAAAAACAACGTTAGTTTGGGCAGCTGGCGAGATGGAAGTCAGTGCAATTTAAAATTTCACAGCCAGATCGGTGACAACAGGCCAACAAGAGGAACCAAAAAGAACTCGACAGGAACGATATATTGGGTGATGTTTTACAAATTTACAAATTTGTACGAGCGGTTCCAAAAACAAGAGGTGAGGGCAAAAAAGACGGACCCTAATACAAAGTCACAGAAGGGGGTCCGTTATACTGGATCACAGAAGAGGGACCCTAATACAAGGTCACAGAAGAGGGACCCTAATACAAGGTCACAGAAGGGGGTCCGTTATACTGGATCACAGAAGAGGGACCCTAATACAAGGTCACAGAAGAGGGACCCTAATACAAGGTCACAGAAGGGGTCCGTTATACTGGATCACAGAAGAGGGACCCTAATACAAGGTCACAGAAGGGGTCCGTTATACTGGATCACAGAAGAGGGACCCTAATACAAGGTCACAGAAGGGGTCCGTTATACTGGATCACAGAAGAGGGACCCTAATACAAGGTCACAGAAGAGGGACCCTAATACAAGGTCACAGAAGGGGGTCCGTTATACTGGATCACAGAAGAGGGACCCTAATACAAGGTCACAGAAGAGGGACCCTAATACAAGGTCACAGAAGGGGGTCCGTTACACTGGATCACAGAAGAGGGACCCTAATACAAGGTCACAGAAGGGGTCCGTTATACTAGATCACAGAAGAGGGACCCTAATACAAGGTCACAGAAGGGGGTCCGTTATACTGGATCACAGTAGAGGGACCCTAATACAAGGTCACAGAAGAGGGACCCTAATACAAGGTCACAGAAGAGGGACCCTAATACAAGGTCACAGAAGGGGGTCCGTTACACTGGATCACAGAAGAGGGACCCTAATACAAGGTCACAGAAGGGGTCCGTTATACTGGATCACAGAAGAGGGACCCTACTACAAGGTCACAGAAGGGGGTACGTTATACTGGATCACAGAAGAGGGACCCTAATACAAGGTCACAGAAGAGGGACCCTAATACAAGGTCACAGAAGAGGGACCCTAATACAAGGTCACAGAAGGGGGTCCGTTATACTGGATCACAGAAGAGAGACCCTAATACAAAGTCACAGAAGGGGTCCGTTACACTGGATCACAGAAGAGGGACCCTAATAGAAGGTTACAGAAGGGGGTCCGTTATACTGGATCACAGAAGAGGGACCCTAATACAAGGTCACAGTAGAGGAACCCTTATACTGGGATTCTGAAGACGGTCCATTATACAAAGTTATCTCAAAACGAGAGCACAAAGATGAGACTATACACAATGTCACAGAAGACGGTTTTTATGCAAAGTTACAGGAGAGGATCCTTCAATATAATAACACTAGGTCACATAAAATAGTTCCTATTAAAACGTCACAGAAGACGACCCTAACACAGAAGTACGGAGGACTTTCCCTAACAGAGGATTCCTTACACAAGGTCACAGAAGAGGACTCCTAAAACAAGGCCACTTCACATAAGAGGGACCTTAGTACAAGGTCATAGGTGATGCCCCAAGGTCACAAAAACAATCCCAATTACAGAGTCACAGAAGAAAGCCCCAATATATACTATCACATGAGAGATGACGGTCCCTTGTACAAGGGTACTGAGGACAGTCCCTAATATATTGGCACAGATGACGGCTTATACTATAAAAACGGTTCCTAACACAGTGTGGCAGAAGATGGTCCGTAATACAATTCCATAATTCGATGACCGATTCCCAATTCTGTTTTGATCTGTATACGATCGCGTTCGACTTCCCTTGGAGTCTACAGCTCCCTTAGGTCTGCATGTTATGAACACGTGAGTCCTTGACATTATTTTACTTATCATACTCTCCTTTTTCAGAAGAGTCGGTACATATCAATGTTGCTATCCATCATATACTAGATTATCGATGAAACGCAAGTCTCCCGCTGACAAATATTTACCGTGTAGGAGAGGTAAATACAGATATTGATACAACTGGCCTGTTTGATCAATCTCTGACCCGAAAGCACACACATCTCGCGCGCTGCGATGATGTATGATGTTTTGTACTTTTAATCTGGAAGGACATATGTTTCCCAATCGTTAAAGCAGACCTTGCTATTCAAGCCTGCTATATCCGAAATAAATGACGTTCGATCTCCTTTGTTTTGCTAATAAATTTCAAACCGATATTATGCAGACGATATTCTAAAATGGAATTATAGAACGCACTAATTTCAATTATTTAAAAAAAAATTATATTCTTAATTTATTTTTTACGACGTTCTATTCATAGAGTAAATGGGAGATGAGAAGTAAGGCAATTGGAAATGTGAGATGTGGAAGGCAGTTTTATTTCCTGTTTTACTTGAGAAATGATAAGGATAATTAGGTGAAAACCTGTTATCTACCCTGTAGCTGAATAAGGATTCTCCATTTACATCGGGTATTTCTAATTATTTTGTCATAAAGTCACTTCTATAAGTTATAGCAATCTGTTATGTTGTTGAATAAAGCACAGGCATTTAGACATATTAAGACATATATTTCTATAAATATACGGTTAACTGATAAGCATGGATATATTGTCAACACTAACATTAAGACCTCTGTTATTAATAAACCCAAACAGGAAGGATTGTTTGTTAATTGAAAAAGGTATATAAAGAGCATTCAGGGGTCTTTCTGGAGTCTGTACTTCCGGACACTCCCACATTGAGTGATTTATATTTCCCTTTCTGAATCGCGAAATAAACATCGGACTAGCAACTCTACCTTCTTTAAATAGTTTAGAATTTACGGAGAGATTATAGAGTGATATTCTGTGTTGGAATTTAGTATTTTTGTTATAAATGGAATTGCTGTGAAATTGTTTAGATTTAATTCTCTTATATCAAACAAGACCTGTTATTGCCATTTGACTCTGCCAGTAGCTATAATATCATTTTGATAAAGAACGTTGTAGAAAGATTTGTATCCTCGTGTGTTTTGAAAGATCTTGATATCTGGGGTAAGAAAGGGCGAATAACTGGATTCAAATTCATTGATATTGGCAGACATTCGTGAATTAATCCATGAACTTGGAAAAACAATTGTGTGAAGTGGATATTATTTTTCTGAAAGTTCCTCAAATGTATCAAAGGAAAAGTTGCCTGTATTCTTGATAAGATCTAAAAAAAAACGTCTGTGTTCCTGATTGATAGAATATTGAGTTACCTGCGATATAATATTTTTGTTATGCCAAACAGTTTTTGTTAAGTGATATTTTCTCCAAAAATTGTTTGTCCAAATATTTCTTCATTTTAATATATATTCACCACTTTTTTATTCATCAACACATCCGTATCAATCCTACAAAATAATGTAAATTGATTTCAATTTCCCTTCGTTACGGTGTGGTCTCCTAATTTACCCTAGCTTCAAAGCGCCAATAAGAACATTCAAATAAACCATCTTCAATCCCCTATCCCTTTAGTTTTTAACAACAGTGTTTCTTTGGATTTTATTTGTTTTACACATTCCTCTCATCCTTTTCTGTGTGAGAACACTACACCAAATCGATTATCTCTTATTGCAGTTAATCCTTTTTTATCAGCATGGATTTAAAACAATGTTGATATGATTTTCTGAGGATACGTGTTTTGTTTATTGCAAGAGCTAGTAGTTTATCATCAACACCTTCTTTTTCATTTTTGTAACGTGGAAACAATAAAACATGCAATTTTTTTATCGTAAGATTTATTAAGATTAAAGATTTCTTTTAATGAAATCATTTGGATAAATATCAAAATAGTCTCTAAAAGCTTAGTAAAATGCACAGACAAATAAAAAAAAGAATAGAAAAAAATAAATGAAATAAAAATAATCAATTTGATACATTACACATTTTTTATCTGAATGATGGGTGTGTCTTTGCAAATATTCGGGTGATTTTTAGAGAGATGAAAACAAATTTTGATTAAAAATATATGATAGCCATCAATGGAGAAACGGTATTTCATTTGTAGCCAAGCTTTCATAGGAGTCTTTAAAGAATGCGCTTCATCAGAATGAAAACTTGATCAAATAGAGGATATAACATGAACGAGATCAGAAAACATAAGACGCCTTAGTAACGCATGTACATGTAGTATGATATACACGTGAGTTCAGTATGAAAACACAACAAGGAGATAATTCAATTTTGTCCTTACGTGTAGCATCTGTCTAAGGATCAATAAGTACATATTTCTCAGTAAAGTATCCTGTGGCCTCGGATGTTGACATGGTCACGGACGTACACGATTTACACCACGGCTTAGATTGATCGATACACAACGCAGAAAAAAACCAGAGTAAAACGATGAGTTAGAAGTCACGTGACAAGAAATAATCCTGTTAAAAAGTCAGTACTGACAACTAATGAGTATGACATAAATGAACTTCTGATATTGTTTGATAGCAAGTCATGGGAAAAGCTGTGCCCTTCTCGAGGTAGTTTTGTGTGTTGTCTTGCTAAGTTTTGTTTAAACTATTTTTTCATTGTATACAATGTACACTTAGGAAATAAAAAATGCTACAAACCCTTTTACAACAGCCATATTTAAAACGACAGCTCTCTACCTTACTGTATGAAAATCGCAATAATTTTAATTTCCAAATTCCTTAATATTAATTTTGCGATTCATGGAAAGCAACATTTCAGCCTCCAATATATATATATGGTTCTTATATATTGCTATCTGTTCTATATTTACGAATGTGTTCCTTAATCATCAAGTTTTCTACGAATGCCACCTACAACTCAAGGACCAACTTATAACACGGGATAAATGTTATCTCATTGGAAAATATTTATGTCGCTGTGTTTGAAGTGGGACACCTAAAGACTCCCGTGTTTATAACATTAACTGGAGTCCTATGTTTGCGTGTTTTATCGATGAAGTAGAAGCCGCTCATCCTTTAAGAAAGTCTGGTCGTCTCCGCTTTGTGCTGTCTGGGGTCAGCAGTAGGTATTGTTTTATTGACGGTTGCATATTCTGCTATTGGTTTTGAGCGGTGATTGGGCAAACATATTTTGGTTCCATCATTCAGAAAGGAACAGCTACGTTTTGATTGCCTCACATTAGGTTTCACATGACCTTTGTGCTCTTGTCTTCATACAAAAGTGTATGATATCAGCAGGAAATCGATTTCTAGAGATGATGGATAATCTCACGCCAATCGTCCATATATCAATCATTAATTCACGGTATTGTCACGATAGAAATGTACTTTCTGTAGTTACAAAGGCAAGAAGTTTAACACTAGTACAATATAATTAGGATTATGTTTCTACAATCTTAGCCGCCTGATACTTGGCTATGATATTTCTACATAGCAAGGGTTATGGACAGGTCAACATCCCAATGTCAGTAGGTTAGAATATCCACAACCTATTCTAGAAAGTGACGTGATGAAATGACTGTCAAGAACATTATGTAGTAACGTGAGCTCTTTCGAATTCATCGACTGTAAAAATATCGTCAATGAAAAAAGAACACTGAAATTTAGGGAATTAATGTATTTGTACACTGTTTGAAAATGGTCAGGCAGAATTAACTCTTAAATGTCAAAATCGATGTGTCCATTACATCAATATTTAGCAGATTAAAAAATTCACCATCACGGAAGAAATAGAGTTACATTGGTGTCGTTTAGTGTTTTGAGAATATGAATGAGTGACAACGCTATTGCTTTGTGTGGTGCGACATTCTGTATGACTGATAGCAGAGCCTTGAGGCACACACTTAATTTATAAAGACAGGCGGAATTCAGATGAGGAGGGTCTGTTTTATGCAATCAAGATTTTGCCTTTTGATCTCTGAAATATTACAATTTCAATTCGGTTGATGTGACAGAGTAATTGAAACCTGTGCGAGAGTATAACACTTGTATCGATGTCTGGAAACTATTAGTGTGTAATACAATTGTAAACTAAAGCAACTCCTCCGCTGATTGTCTTTGAAACACTTCATTACAAGTCTGATAATGAGACAGCTCTAACGCCTGGTTTGATCTCATAAAAAGTGGCATTTTCTCTTCGAAACTACAACTATTCTTTATTAAGTTGTAAGTAAAGTTGTGTGATGTTTGCGACATCTGCGTTAATTGGAAATATACAAATCGTTTCCAAAAAAGGAGGACATGAACTGTTGTGTATGTTATATATCGTGATAAAGGATTGTATCAAACAGATGATACATACAAGATAGCGGTGGAGGAGTGAAATATGTCTCGATTTACATTACATGCTCAAAATTAGTTTATATCTGCATAGCTGTATCGTCGATCGCTTCTGCTTAAAACAAGCTGTTGATGATAAAGTAAAGATTGTAAAGAACATGCGCAAGCCAATGTATTTAAAATATGTGGAACAGTTTTATTTTGGTTACACACGCGCTCATACGATTTTTAAATGATTTATTACTATATTGTACAAAGTTGAAAGCACCTTTCTTTACAAATTTAGAATGAGTTTTAGTAGAGTTAAATAATAACAAAATCGACCTTCTAAGGATGCCTCAGTGATACTAAGGGACAGAAATTTGAAACCAGTTTCTTTTTTGTAGGAAAGGATTTGATATGAAATTACTTTCCACTAGGATATTTTTGGGCATTCCCATTATCTCATCACAGTACTTACCATAGAACCCTATGTGTATGGTATAGTGAATGGGGGTATGAAGTTAAGGGCGTCAAGTGTGATGATTACTTGTAATTCCAGTTTCATATATCGTAATATGTTTCGTCTTCCGAACATTTAGATGCTGTATATCAAATAGTGTTCCTTTAGTATATCTGCAGTCAGTCAAATACGGGGAACTATTTTGAATGTGGTGTGGATGTATACTAAGCTTAATTTCGAAAACTGAACAGTAGCTAAAAATTGATGGAGAGGCAATTGATTATCAGACGTGTGCTTGTGGTTTGATAATGTTCTGTCTAATGTAGTCTTGACGCGTGTGGTCATTGCCTGGAGGTGGGCTGGTCATTATGAACCAGCGATCAGTGCTTGTGTTTTCCTTAACGACTCTAAAATAACACATTGTGTATCCATACCGTTAACCAGAATCTGTCATAGCACAGGCGAAGGGGACATGTTAATCAAAATCAGTTTTAGTTCACCACATTTAAGCGCGACCAGTAGCAGCACTTGTGTGGAAATTGTAAATCATAAATAAACGGCGGTTTAAATAACATCAATAAATCAAATTTAATCTTTATTCTTTATATCGCCTCTTTACTGTAAACTGGGTTTCAAAATCTTTGCTTTGTCTTTTTTTACCCTACGACCTTGTTACAGTTGTATCGATGATCAGTTGATTATTGTCACGTGACAGAAGCTTTACGACCAAGCAATTAATGACAAGCACTTCCCATTCCTTCGTGTATTTGATCAAGAAATAAGTGCATCATTGCTATCCGCGAAGTGGTTAGTATTGGTAACTGATACGCATCTTAACAAAAAAAAAATTCGTGTCGTTAAGTGATCATCTGCTAAAATATTTCATTGTTCTTGTTTCCACTTTGGACACTTTCCAAACATTTTTCTGTGTCCTGACACTTCATTTGTCCTTGTAATCTTATTGGGCGTATTAGCCCTCTTGTCAATAAGTCGAAAATATTTGAAATGTAAGTTTACTGTTCTGTAGGTTAATGTCAAGGCCGTAAACGGTTGCTGAGGTGAAACAAGTAATGATTGGTGCATATGTCACTACGATCCTTTCAGATACATAGCTAAAAATGGAAGTACAGTCAATGTTATATTCTGTCTTCATTTAAAACCTGAATCAGATTCAAAATTCAACAAAGAGCATCAGATCAGATCAAATCAACAATCAATGCATACGATATGTGTGATTCCTTTTAGCGAATGTTGTTCGTTATTGTAGTCGTTAACAACGACAAAACAACCTTGTTGTTCTTTTAAACACTATTTAGTACTTCAACTTATTGTAATTAGTTGTATAGATTCAAAAGCACAGAAAAACGGGAAAACAGGATCCTCAGTTTGCATTGGGCATATTACTCATAACGGAAGTCAACATCAAACATGGCCTCCTCGCAGTCATTCGGCAAGAGAATGCATACACCGCAGCCACCAGTCTGTCAAATCTCAGACTCATCGTGAGAAACATAACACAACAGACATTGTAAAAGAGAATTGTCACTGGATGTATGTCAGTCACCAGTCTGTCAAATCTCAGACTCATTGTGAGAAACATAACAGACATTGTAAAAGAGAATTGTCACTGGATGTATGTCAGTCACCAGTCTGTCAAATCTCAGACTCATTGTGAGAAACATAACAGACATTGTAAAAGAGAATTGTCACTGGATGTATGTCAGTCACCAGTCTGTCAAAAATCATTGTTATAAACATAAAGCTAAAAGAGAATTGTGAGAAACATAACAGACATTGTAAAAGAGAATTGTCACTGGATGTATGTCAGTCACCAGTCTGTCAAATCTCAAGCTCATCGTGAGAAACATAACAGACATTGTAAAATAGAATTGTCACTGGATGTATGTCAGTCACCAGTCTGTCAAATCATAGACTCATTGTGAGAAACATAACAACACATAACAGACATTGTAAAAGAGAAATAACCACGATAGAAGAAGGAAGTCATTCTGTAAATCATAAATAGTACATCAGACTTTTCATGGAGTTATGCGATGTATTTTGGCTTCCCATCATATGATTAGTAGACGAGTTCGAGGCTGCAAAAGTAAGAATGGTTATGACTGTGAGCGACCTCAAGGATACGAAGATCAAGAATGCTGAACCGAACTACAGAGGCATTGTGGGTAAATCATGTGTATGACGATAAGAATTCGGAAGATGATTCAAGATGATATCAAGCAACGGAGGAAGAGATCGAGAAAGCAAAATTGGTTTAGATTCGGCACATTTTGATCATGTCATCTGCTACATTCAGTTAGTGCTGAGATCAATGGTTGACCTGCTTCCTAACCAACAAACTTTGGCAGTTAGGTATCAAAAGATATGTACACTTCCCTCTATGTCACAAAGAAGGCACACTTGACTGCATTCCCCTTTAGGACTTTTGATCCTGGCGTCAATGATGAATATAAAAAAATCACAACCATCCCTATCATTTAATTCACTTCATTTTTTGGCTCATATATATACTGTTTTGCTTATAAATTCGTACTGAAAATTATGCAATCCTGAAGAAAAATTCTTGTTTCGGAGATACTAATATTCTCTTTTTAAGTCATTCATATGTACATCCACCATATTATCTTATCTATTTTCACTATATAGAATGTCTGAATGATTAAGATGATATATCCCTATATATTATCGACGTTAATACGACACTGGTCGGCGGTATGATAAGGGGTGTTTTTTCAGTCTGTTTTATTACCATGACTACACTGCTGAGCTGTATTGTCCACTGATTAGTAATATAAACCAAACAGATCACAATTTTACGTCTCCAGAAATAATGTATATTCAACGGTCATAACAGCTCGCGTGCGTCAACTGAACGTAATAAAATTAGTCATCAATTCTTTTGTCGTTGTTTTCTATGATGGCATAAAAATGAAGTTAAAAAAATATTCTACATGGCGGCTGTTTTCTAGGTATAAACGAGAACGAAGATTAGGACAAAACTGTGATATATAATGTGAATAAATCGCGATGATTTATCGGGAAAGATGGCTGAGATCAGAGATCTCTATAGACATATGTGAGACTGGAGATATTGCCCAAAGGTAACATCATATTACATGATACTATCTGCACTAACTGATATTGGGGAATACACAGGTGTCCGCACATCCGCGGATATTTTTTTTCCGTCACAAAGGAGTGCTGTTCATGAGACGTTGTTATAAATCAAACATATATTTATAAGAGAAAATATTCAAAGATTATCCTCTGTGACCTCAGAGGACTGCTGACCCAGAGAAGTAGCGTGATCATAAACCGTCATACACAATACAAGTCTGATGTCTGACCAACAGGAATGCACGTATTTAGCATCACTCGTGACGGGTAACACAAAAAGTATATAGAATGTCGGGTAACGCAATGATAACACACCCCTTTCCATGGAGTTCCATTCTGTGAGCGAATGTCAAAAGGTAAAGGGTCACCTGCCGGACCACGAGGGTACCCCAGGTTCCTTCCACAATAAGACCCTCGCGCTCTTCCAACGGCGAGCCAACAAGAATGATCGGTATAAGCCAATAGCTTGTTTCGCAATTGTTGTAAAATAAATAATTTTTAATATTTATTTAAATACATAAGATCTTCAATATTAATTTATTTTTCATTGGCATATGACACAAGAATAACCTTTAAAAGCATTTGTGCGAGTCTCTGGCCTTTTAGAAGAAATAAAACTACGTGTATATTAATATGTATGCGACAGCATTAAAGAACATGATCATCAGGTGATAAAGCGGGAGACTTATCACAGTAAACAGGTGATGTATTCATCCTGTTGAAACATATATTGTTTGCATTTTTATCTAAACATGAATTGTATCATCAAACCCATATACTGCTCATATATCGGTATCCATGACGACTGTGACTCCAGGCGAAGTATGGATCATCATCACATCACCAGTTCACCAGCCACGGAAGTTTTCCACACCTTCTTCATCATGATTATGTGTTATCATTTCGTGTCTACACTGTTAATGACAATCAAAGACATTTACCATGTGAGCAAAATCAATTAAAACACATTTTATTAGCCGACATCATCATTTTAGTGTTTTGATTCCAGCGTCTTCTCTTAAAATTGTATATCATATTACCATAACATGATAAAGTACTACCCATGTTACTCACGTGTTACCTTATTGCTAAGACACGTGCTAGATGAATGTCAAGGCATGTAAGATCTCATTGTATAGATATATGATATCTTATTGTCTATACACGTGCTACATCATTGTCTAGACACGTGATATCTTATTGTCTATACACGTGCTACATCATTGTCTATACACGTGCTACATCATTGTCTAGACACGTGATATCTTATTGTCTATACACGTGCTACATCATTGTCTAGACACGTGATATCTTATTGTCTATACACGTGCTACATCATTGTCTAGACACGTGATATCTTATTGTCTATACACGTGCTACATCATTGTCTAGACACGTGATATCTTATTGTCTATACACGTGCTACATCATTGTCTAGACACATGATATATTATTGTCTTTACACGTGCTACATCATTGTCTAGACACGTGATATCTTTTTGTCTGTCCACGTGATTCATCATTGTTTAGACATGTAATATCTAATTGTCTATGCCCGAGCTACGTAATTGTCTAGACATGTAATGTCTTATTGTCTATGCACTTGCTACATTATTATCTAGACACGTGATATTTTATTGTCTATACACGTGCTACATCATTGTCTAGACACGTGATATCTTTTCGTCTATGCACGTGCTACATCGTTTTCTAGACACGTGATATCTTTTCGTCTATGCACGTGCTACTTCGTTGTCTAGACAGGTGATATCTTATTGTCTAGACACGTGCTACATTATTATCTAGACACGTGATATCTTACATCTCTAATTTTGTTACTGTGTAATACTGGTCTGGATGTGAAATGCGACATGCCCCTTTTTAACTGACGTTATCGCGCGGTATAATGTTTACACATTTGTGTACTATTAGTTTCTTGTTTGCAGTGATTGTTTATATTTTGTTTTAATTTTCTGGGTACGGAGAATACATTTTCAATATCAATTTGTCGAATAGTATTTGCGTGTTATATGGCGTTCTCTGTAGTATATTGTCGATGTCTGAAGCTGATTTAGAGTGAATGAGAAATGAAAAAAAAACCAATACATTTATATTTCATATGTCGCGTTGAGGGATGAGATATTTCATCCTCGAGGTCACAAACTCTGGTTTACAACATTTTGTGACCCCTCGGATGGAATATCCCTAACCTACATCCCAACACATTAAAAGAGTCTTATACGCTTAGACACGAGTTACATTATTGTCTAGACACGTGGTATCTAATTGTCTAGACGCGCGATTTCGTATTGTCTAGATACCTTATATGTTGACGTTGTCTATACACGTATTGTAGTTTTTGTATTTTCTGTATTTTATCATATCTATAGCCTAACCTGCTGTAGACAGACATTACCTAGATACACGTTACCTAGATACACGCCACCTAGATACATCATACATGGAAACACGTTACCCAGATACGAGTTAACTAGAAACACGTTACATAGATACGCTTTAACTGGACGTATGTTACTTAGATACCAGATGCCTAGATAAATGTTATCTAAATACACGTCACCTAGATACACGCTACCTATACATACCTTACCTAGGTACATGTTGCCTTGATACATGGTACTTACACACCTGTTACCAACTGAAGGTATTTGGGACAGCATCTGTTGGAGGTTGTTTGGGGCAGCATCTGTTGGAGGTTGTTTGGGGCAGCATCTGTTGGAGGTGTTTTGGACAGCATCTGTTGGGAGGTGTTTGGGGCAGCATCTGTTGGAGGTTGTTTGGGGCAGCATCTGTTGGAGGTTGTTTGGGGCAGCATCTGTTGGAGATGTTTGGGGCAGTATCTATTGGAGGTGTTTGGGACAGCATCTGTTGGAGGTTGTTTGGGGCAGCATCTGTTGGAGGTTGTTTGGGGCAGCATCTGTTGGAGGTGTTTGGGACAGCATCTGTTGGAGGTTGTTTGGGGCAGCATCTGTTGGAGGTTGTTTGGGGCAGCATCTGTTGGAGGTGTTTTGGACAGCATCAGTTGGAGGTATTTGGGACAGCATTTGTTGGAGGTGTTTGGGACAGCATCTGTTGGGAGGTGTTTGGGACAGCAATTGTTGGAGGTGTTTTGGACAGCATCTATTGGCGGTGTCTAGGGCAGCATCTGTTGGAGGTTGTTTAGGACAGCATCTGCTGGAGGTGTTTGGGGCAACATCTGTTGGAGATGTTTGGGGCAGCATCTGTTGGAGGTGTTTTGGACAGCATCATTTGGAGGTGTCTAGGGAAGCATCTGTTGGAGGTTGTTTAGGACAGCATTTGTTGGAGGGTGTTTGGGACAGCATCTGTTGGAGATGTTTGGGACAGCATCTGTTGGAGGTCGTTTGGGACAGCATCTGTTAGAGATGTTTGGGACAGCATCTGTTGGAGGTTGTTTGGGGCAGCATCTGTTGGAGGTTGTTTGTGGCAACATCTGTTGGAGGTTGTTTGGGGCAACATCGTTTGGATGTGTTTGGGGCAGCATCTGTTTGAGGGTGTTTGGGGCAACATCTGTTGGAGGTGTTTGGGACAGCATTTGTTGGAAGGTGTTTTGGACAGCATCTGTTGGGAGGTGTTTGGGACAGCATCTGTTGGAGGTGTTTGGGACAGCATTTGTTGGAAGGTGTTTTGGACAGCATCTGTTGGGAGGTGTTTGGGACAGCATCTGTTGGAGGGTGTTTAGGACAGCATTTGTTGGAGGTGTTTTGGACAGTATTTGTTGCAGGTGTTTTGGACAGCATCTGTTGGGAGGTGTTTGGGACAGCATCTGTTGGAGGGTGTTTGGGACAGCATTTGTTGGAGGTGTTTTGGACAGCATCTATTGGCGGTGTCTAGGGCAGCATCTGTTGGAGGTGTTTTGGACAGCATCAGTTGGAGGTGTGTAGGGCAGCATCTGTTGGAGGCTGTTTAGGACAGCATTTGTTGGAGGTGTTTGGGACAGCATCTGTTGGAGGTTGTTTGGGACAGCATCTGTTGGAGATGTTTGGGACAACATCTGTTGGAGGTATTTGGGACAGCATTCTGTTGGCAGCATCTGTTGGAGGTTGTTTAGGACAGCATCTGCTGGAGGTGTTTGGGACAACATCTGTTGGAGGTGTTTGGGACAGCATGTTGGAGGTGTTTTGGACAGGTTGGAGGTGTTTGGGACAGCATCTGTTGGAGGTTGTTTTGGACAGCATTTGTTGGAGGTGACAGCATCTGTTGGGTTGTTTAGGACAGCATTTGTTGGACAGCATCTGTTGGAGGCTGTTTAGGACAGCATCTGTTGGAGGTTGTTTGGGACAGCATCTGTTGGAGGGTGTTTGGGACAGCATTTGTTGGAGGTGTTTGGGACAGCATCTGTTGGGAGGTGTTTGGGACACCATCTGTTGGAGCTTATTTGGGGCAGCATCTGTTGGAGGGTGTTTGGGACAGCATTTGTTGGAGGTGTTTGGGACAGCATTTGTTGGAGGTGTTTGGGACAGCATCTGTTGGGAGGTGTTTGGGACAGCATCTGTTGGAGGGTGTTTGGGACAGCATTTGTTGGAGGTGTTTTGGACAGCATCTGTTGGGAGGTGTTTGGGACAGCATCTGTTGGAGGGTGTTTGGGACAGCATCTGTTGGAAGGTGTTTGGGACAGCATTTGTTGGAGGTGTTTTGGACAGCATCTGTTAGGAGGTGTTTGGGACAGCATCTGTCGGAGGGTGTTTGGGACAGCATTTGTTTGAGGGTGTTTGGGGCAACATCTGTTGGAGGTGTTTGGGACAGCATCTGTTGGAGGTGTTTGGGACAGCATTTGTTGGAGGTGTTTGGGACAGCATCTGTTGGGAGGTGTTTGGGACACCATCTGTTGGAGGTTGTTTGGGGCAGCATCTGTTGGAGGGTGTTTGGGACAGCATTTGTTGGAGGTGTTTGGGACAGCATTTGTTGGAGGTGTTTTGGACACCATTGGGACAGCATCTGTTGGAGGTGTTTGGGACAGCATCTGTTGGAGGTTGTTTGGGACAGCATCTGTTGGAGATGTTTGGGACAACATCTGTTGGAGGTATTTGGGACAGCATTTGTTGGAGGTGTTTGGGACAGCATCTGTTGGAGGGTGTTTGGGACAGCATTTGTTGGAGGTGTTTTGGACAGCATCTATTTGACGTGTTCAAGGCAGCATCTGTTTGCGGTGTTTGGGGCAGTAGCTGCTCAGTGATATTTGGGGCTGACTGGTTGGTCGATAAATGCTTGTGGACTGAATATGGTGGGATGATACTTAGGAGTTGGATGCGGCCGGTGGATGTATATGACCAGGATGGGGCCGTTGTATGTATGCGAGTAGGATGCGGTTGATGGGCGTATGCGAGAAGGATGTAGTCGATGGATGATGTTTGTGTGTGGGATTTGATCGGAGGATGTTAGGGAGCAAAATCTGGTTGATGGATATTTGGAAGCACAATAGGACAAACCAATGGCAATCACAATGCATGATGAGTAACAAGCAAGATACGTTTTTTTATATTCCATTGACTTCTAGTGTCTGGGAATTTGTTGATATCAAACAGATGTCTCAGTAGTTTTAACACGGTAGAATATTGATTTATCTGACCAGACATCTGTTTTTCATGAGAGAGCAAGCCGATTGCTCCTATTTCGGACGTAGCCGTTTACGTTGGTCAGTATTCAGCTGTTTCCTGCCTGTTTACTCTGTTGTCTGCCATTGATTCCCAGTACCAATCAAATTGGATCGTGTTAGGGTCGTCCAAGTCTCATTGTGGTATAATTCCGACTCTCCACAGGAAATGAATTAGCCAGTTCCCCTTGGGTATCGATGCTATTCGGAGACACGGGCGACCTGCATTGGCTGATTATGTAAATATTTAGATCTGCCCTAATGCTCCTGTGCGTCCATAGAGTATTATGTATAAGTATTCAAATATTCTAGAGTTAAAGATAAGCACGATTATCTTGGGTCAAGAACATTCTTACATCGATGAAAATCACCGATTCTAATAATGTTGTAGGATAAATTAAATTTTCACCACACAAAGATTGGGACAGTAACATTGCACTACATACCAAGGTCATGACAGTAACATTTCACTACATACCAAGGTCGTGACAGTAACATTGCACTACATACCAAGGTCATGACAGTAACATTTTACTACATACCAAGGTCATGACAGTAACATTTCACAACATACCAAGGTCATTACAGTAACATTTCACAACATACCAAGGTCATTACAGTAACATTTCACTACATACCAAGGTCATGACAGTAACATTTCACAACATACCAAGGTCATGACAGTAACATTTCACTACATACCAAGGTCATGACAGTAACATTTCACAACATACCAAGGTCATGACAGTAACATTTCACTCCGTAGTTTGTGATTAGATACTTTGGCAGTTGGGATTTGTATTCAAGAGATACACGGTTTGTATAACACTCAGTAGTAGATTTAGGTAAGCCACTGGATGTTACATGCTGATGAACGTAAAGAAAGCACCATTCCAGTCTATCGAATTTATCCCTCACAAGTGCTTAACATATATATATATTGATTATTGAAGGTTAAGAGAAACTATATCAAAGCAGAATTGGTGTGTTTTTGTGAAAGTTCGATACCAGGTGATTGTTTTCAGTGCTGGGATAGGACCATGTCTCAGTGAAACGTGTTGTTAACGGGGGGTCTTACAGCTGTAGTACTCGCTAACATTCACAATAGATAAAGAATCAGGGTAACATTATTTGATATATATGGGAGTGGTAAAGCGACATACGTCAATGCGACCGAATCTTACGGCAAAACTCCGAAAATATATCATTATCTCACCACTCTGATGTACACCAGTCCCTCTAGGACTCGACAGTGATGTTATATCATATGCTGTTTCGTCCCTCTAGGACTCGTCAGTGATGTTATATCATATGCTGTTTCGTCCCTCTATGACTCGTCAGTGATGTTACATCATATAGCTGTTTCGTCCCTCTAGGACTCGTCAGTGATGTTACATCATATGCTGTTTCGTCCCTCTAGGACTCGTCAGTGATGTTACATCATATGCTGTTTCTAGGTCCAGTGATGTTACATCTAGGACTCGTCAGTGATGTTATATCATATAACTGTTTCGTCCCTCTAGGACTCGTCAGTGATGTTATATCATATAACTGTTTCGTCCCTTTATGACTCGTCAGTAATGTTACATCATATAGCTGTTTCGTCTCTCTAGGACTCGTCAGTGATGTTACATCATATAACCGTTTCGTCCCTCTAGGACTCGTCAGTGATGTTACATCATATGCTGTTTCGTCCCTCTATGACTCGTCAGTGATGTTATATCATATGCTGTTTCGTCCCTCTAGGACTCGTCAGTGATGTTATATCATATGCTGTTTCGTCCCTCTAGGACTCGTCAGTGATGTTACATCATATGCTGTTTCGTCCCTCTAGGACTCGTCAGTGATGTTACATCATATGCTGTTTCGTCCCTCTAGGACTCGTCAGTGATGTTATATCATATGCTGTTTCGTCCCTCTAGGACTCGTCAGTGATGTTATATCATATAACTGTTTCGTCCCTCTAGGACTCGTCAGTGATGTTATATCATATAACTGTTTCGTCCCTTTATGACTCGTCAGTGATGTTACATCATATAACCGTTTCGTCCCTCTAGGACTCGTCAGTGATGTTACATCATATAACTGTTTCGTCCCTCTATGACTTGTCAGTGATGTTACATCATATAGCTGTTTCGTCCCTCTAGGACTCGTCAGTGATGTTATATCATATGCTGTTTCGTCCCTCTAGGACTCGTCAGTGATGTTACATCATACAGTTGTTTCGTCCCTCTATGACTCGTCAGTGATGTTACATCATATAGCTGTTTCGTCCCTCTAGGACTCGTCAGTGATGTTACATCATATAGCTGTTTCGTCCCTCTAGGACTCGTCAGTGATGTTACATCATATAACTGTTTCGTCCCTCTAGGACTCGTCAGTGATGTTACATCATATAGCTGTTTCGTCCCTTTAGGACTCGTCAGTGATGTTATATCATATGCTGTTTCGTCCCTCTAGGACTCGTCAGTGATGTTACATCATATAGCTGTTTCGTCCCTCTAGGACTCGTCAGTGATGCTACATCATACAGTTGTTTCGTCCCTCTATGACTCGTCAGTGATGTTACATCATACAGCTGTTTCTTCCTTCTAGGACTCGTCAATTTTAATATTGAAGTTGTATCACTGTATTCATGAAACATAACAATAGAACGGTAATGTTAAATTGTGAACATTTAATCAAGTGTAATACAGTACCAAAGGCTCATTCTGAAACTACAAAAATAGCAGCGCAGTGCTTACAGGTAATGTTAGATCATGGTCCTGTCCTTTAACAATACCTACTCAGTAGGGTAGTGCTGTGTTCCCTTACTCTAATCCTTATTATAGACTTTCCCATCGATTTAGAATTTTCATCTTTACGATCAAATTCTACAATCTCTGTTCCGCTGACGACACTTCCTTAATAGCTTTAAGTTGAAAAGCACTAAAACGCTTAAGTTAATTGTCTTTAGAGTGGGACTTGAACTTTAATTCGTGGAAATGCTCTGTACCGGAAGTCGCTTACTCTTGCCTTGGGAAATAAACAATTCCTAAACGAAAACAATATTAGGTATATTTATATACTGGGAACTGAAGTGCTCAATCTCTGCAGAGAAGAATACCTATGGTAGAGGATGAAAGTCGCTCCATCACATAACTAGATAACTGATGGTGTACACACAAACTCATTGACTTTGATTAATTATTGCAAGGCATGTACCCTGTTGTGCTGTTTGGGGACTTTGCAATGATAGGAGATAACACGTTTCTTCATATCTTTTCACTGACATTTTATTATCAACTTTTTAAATCTTCTTTTTTGAGAGTTCCACATAACATAACACTAATAATAATTAAATGCCCTGGACTGTGACTGTCACATTTGTATTACTGTCAGTTACATAGAAACTATATATGTCTCCGAGGCCAAAATGAATATTGGATCACAATTTTAGATAAACCAGATAAAAGTGTGTAATAAACAGAAACTATAACGTCAGCAAGCGATATCAAACAAATGAAATTAATACAATTGTAGAAAGAATCATTGCCATGATATGAGAACAATATTGTATGTTAATAAAAGTAAACAATGTTGTATGCTAATAATAGTAAACAATGTTATATGTTGATGATAGTAAACAATGTTGTATGCTAATAATAGTAAACAATGTTATATGTTGATAATAGTAAACAATGCTGTATGTTAATAATAGTAAACAATGTTGTATGCTAATAATAGTAAACAATGTTGTATGTTGATGATAGTAAACAATGTTGTATGCTAATAATAGTAAACAATGTTATATGTTGATAATAGTAAACAATGTTGTATGCTAATAATAGTAAACAATGTTATATGTTGATAATAGTAAACAATGTTGCATGTTGATAATAGTAAACAATGATTGTACAATGTTGTATGCTAATAATAGTAAACAATGTTATATGTTGGTAATAGTAAACAATGTTGTATAATGATAATAGTAAACAATATTGTATGTTAATAATAGTAAACAATGTTATATGTTGATAATAGTAAACCATGTTGTATGTTAATAATAGTAAACAATGATGTATGTTGATAATAGTAAACAATGTTGCATGTTAATTGTAGTAAACATGTTGTATGTTGATAATAGTAAACAATGTTATATGTTGATAATAGTAAACAATGTTGTATAATGATAATAGTAAACAATATTGTATGTTAATAATAGTAAACAATGTTGTATGTTGATAATAGTGAGCAATGTTGTACGTTAATAATAGTAAACAATGTTGTATGTAAATAATAATAAACAATGTTGTATGTTAATAGAAGTAAACACTGTTGTATGTTGATAATAGTAAACAATGTAGATAGCGAATGCTTGATTAGGAAAAAAATAGTGAAATATGCACTTTAACATTTTACAGTTTGTATACGCATGCATATGTACCAGTAAGTGGAATTAACACATAATTTGATAACATATGAAGTAATTGATACAAAACAGTCTACTCATACTCATAAAGACATGGATAGCAAACCACCATCTCAAACATCAGTTCCTTTGAACAAAGAAAACATTTTATATCTATATCCAAAAGAAGATAATAAAGCGAAAGCCTAAAGGGAGATAAGGAACACTACAAAAATATCTTATTCTTGAAATTATTGAATTCAACGTTGCCATCTAAAATCGAGAGTTATAGCAAGGGAAAAAAATATTAACAATGAAAATCAGTTTTCAACAGCATTCATACCTCATATAATCACACATGACATTTTTCAATTGTCCATATTCAAATGGTGTAATGTTTACTTGTTAACATCAAGTCAAGTCTAATAGCACACTAACAGATCCTCAGAAACATATCAAGACAATACATAAGCGAACTGATGTCTACAGATCCATGTGGTGTTGGCTTACCTACCTTCTACCAGCATATGAAATCGTATGTAAAGATATGAAGTATGAGAAAACTGCACTGACATGAAAAAAGATCCACACATCATTTACACAATTTTGCTGCGCTGCTGTAAAATTACCACAATCTCACACCTTTCTGATGCCAACATAATTTGTCAAACATTTCAAGAATCCAGCATATATCAAATGTGGCATGTACATCTTGGAACTGAGTGTAGCTGGAATGTATTATACACACACAATTACTTCTAAAATCAGTTCATTTGAGTCTAATGAACGTTTATAATCCGGTGTTTGGAAACTTACTGGCAAAGAATCAGCAGCCATGTTGTGTATATTATGTCAACAAAGAGTAATATATGGACCTATCTGTCGAACAGTTTATATAGGAATAACGGTGGTCCGATCTTATACAAAATTTACATTCACTTTAAATCCAGCAATAAAAAGTCTTTTCAGCCAAACCAAAACATTATTCACCTACATAAGTGTAAAGGTTTAAAACTAGCAGTTACATGTATAAAAGATTACAAAAATTTTATTACGTCACAATATAAATCTGTTAATTCAATTATTGTTCAAGCATGACGACCGGCATTGAACAGTTCAGCTACATGACCTTGAACTTTGAACTTTGGGTGCTGGCTGTCTAGACTTACAGAGGATGGTGAAGCAGCAGATACATACTGTCCGACCTTATGTGTCAACTGTTCAACCAGTTCACGTAATGCAGAATCCTCGTGACTGACCTTCCTCTGAGCTACTGCGACAACATGTCTGTGGTCATTTTGTCTCCATCTTAAAGCTTTGCCAAGCTTTCCTTAAGTAAGAGCTGCCATGATGTCTTTCGGAGCTTCATTGCCTCCAAATAGACGTAGTTTATCTGGCAATCCACAAATGAACTTCCCTCATATTTCACAATCAATTTTACCAAGCATAGTCCTTATTTCTATTATACTGGAGTGGATATCTTCTTTTAGCGAACCGTCTGCCAAATTTAGTTTTAAAAAAATCCATTTCAAGTACATGTATAAGAGTTGGGTTTTGGTCATTATTGGGAAAATAACAATGTTTAATTTCTGACAAAACACTTCCCCTGCAAGGTACTGTACCAAGAAATAACTGGGCCATGTAAATGCAAATGGAAGGCAGCGAATTTTCGTGCATCCAAGTAAGAGTCATTCAAATTAAAAAAAATACATACGATTCAAATTGCGACAGACATTTTACTGCATTCTCGTGCGTTTCGATGTAAGACGTGTTTTAATCTGTTACCTCGCCTAAAGTATTATCATTTTTGTAGCAATGATAATAAACTTGTTTGTCGATATCACTTCCGGTTATATGATTCCCCACCGTTCCCCTTCGCTTCACTGTGTAATATCAAGGAAAATCCTACAATGAACATAGTTTGGTAGATTCTTACTTCACATTTTCACGACCAATTCTAGTGTCTTGATTATTCTTATTTCCCTTTTGTGAATTTCCCATTGTTTAGTTGTAATATTCCTTTTTCTACTTCCCGTAATGTTAACATGTCTTTGTTGATTGTAACTTTGTAGCATGAGAGGATATGGGCGCAGTGACAGCACAAATCTCCAGATAGAAAATACAATCATGTCAACAGAATCCGTGATCCCCTTACCAAAATAATTATACCAAAGTATACGAACTACAAATATAGTAATAGAAAAGAATTCTGCTGAAACTTTCCACAAAAGTAATTTATGACCTGTTATTACTGATGTAGATGGTTCCGGGCTATAATTTACACGTAATTACTGATGTGGATGGTTCCGGGCTATAATTTACACGTAATTACTGATGTGGATGGTTCCGGGCTATAACTTGCACGTAATTACTGATGTGGATGGTTCCGGGCTATAATTTACACGTAATTACTGATGTGGATGGTTCCGGGCTATAATTTACACGTAATTACTGATGTGGATGGTTCCGGGCTATAACTTACACGTAATTACTGATGTGGATGGTTCCGGGCTATAATTTACACGTAATTACTGATGTGGATGGTTCCGGGCTATAACTTGCACGTAATTACTGATGTGGATGGTTCCAGACTATAACTTACACGTAATTACTGATGTGGATGGTTCCGGGCTATAACTTTCACGTAATTACTGATGTGGATGGTTCCGGGCTATAACTTACATGTAATTACTGATGTGGATGGTTCCGGGCTATAACTTTCACGTAATTACTGATGTGGATGGTTCCGGGCTATAACCTACACGTAATTACTGATGTGGATGGTTCCGGGCTATACCTTACACGTAATTACCGATGTGGATGGTTCCAGGCTATAATTTACACGTAATTACTGATGTGGATGGTTCCGGGCTATAACTTGCACGTAATTACTGATGTGGATGGTTACGGGCTATAACTTACACATAAATACTGATGTGGATGGTTCCGGGCTATAACCTACTCGTAATTACTGATGTGGATGGTTCCGGGCTATAACTTTCACGTAATTACTGATGTGGATGGTTCCGGGCTATAACTTACATGTAATCACTGATGTGGATGGTTCCGGGCTATAACTTTCACGTAATTACTGATGTGGATGGTTCCGGGCTATACCTTACACGTAATTACCGATGTGGATGGTTCCAGGCTATAATTTACACGTAATTACTGATGTGGATGGTTCCGGGCTATAACTTGCACGTAATTACTGATGTGGATGGTTACGGGCTATAACTTGCACGTAATTACTGATGTGGATGGTTCCGGGCTATAACTTACGCGTAATTACTGATGTGGATGGTTCCGGGCTATAACTTGCACGTAATTACCGATGTGGATGGTTCCGGGCTATAACTTACACGTAATTAAGGATGTGGATGGTTCCGGACTATAACTTACATGTAATTACTGATGTGGATGGTTCCAGCCTATAACTTACACGTAATTACTGATGTGGATGGTTCCGGGCTATAACTTACACGTAATTACTGATGTGGATGGTTCCGGGCTATAACTTACACGTAATTACTGATGCTGATAGATCCTTTTTGTCAAGTTATAGACATGAAGAAAATATCAAAGGTTGGGTTTGGTAGTAATAAAGCTATAAACTGGACAGGAAAATTTGTGTCAGTGTTTAATAGTAGAATAGATTTGTGTAGTGTGTGTCTACATTTGTTTTATCAATCCGAGTAACTAAAAGCTGTGTTGTCGAGTTACACTATAATTAGTTAAGATATTGTCAGCGAAAGCCAATCCTTATTTCACAAACTCTCATAATTATCTTGTTCTTACGGTATTACAACACAATGACGAACATTGACTATAAGTACAGCTATGCACGCGCTCTATCAGTTTGTCTTGGATGACGCACTTAATGACATTTAAATGATGTCGACAAATCATCACGTGATCGTGAAAAATAAAGCTGTTAATATTGTAGAGCGCAGTATATATATCGTGCGTGAAACAAATCACATTCTTATCCTGATATTAAAAACTGATTTAGAATTGTGCATCAATGTCGAAAACCTTGGAAGTCTTGTGACTATCATTATCATTTTGAATATGAATATAGAGGAGTTGCGTAGTGTCACGGGCTTCATTTTCACGTTGTATGTGAATATCGGGGAGTTTGGTAATGTTATTACAATTATTGTCAAGCGGTATGTGAATATCGGGAGTTTTGTAATGTGATGACAATCATTCTCACTCAATATGAATATCGGGAAAGTTGGTTGTGTGCTGGCAAACGACACTTTCCCTTCTGTCACAGTTTGGCTTGTAGTTATAAGACACTGACAATGCATTCTATATATACCCTGCTACATTGGTTTAATTTAATTCCGTGTGTGATATGAAGATAGACGTTTAAATTCTCGAAATGAACGGTTGTATTGTCTACAAAACAACATAAGGGAGGTAACTACAACTTAAACTGTTCCCGGGAGATGTACATCGTGTGTTCAATGTATTTCGATCTTTTTAAAACTTTATTTTATGATAATACAGATATTTCAAAAATGAAACGGAATTCATCTTTAGCATAATTTTAATTATAAACGGTACAAAGTCTAATTTTTTTTCGTATAATATTTTGGTATCGATACTTTTCTACATCAAAGTTCCGTTTACAATTTCTATCACATATACCTTAGGTACAACTGCATCTAATTAGTGACCGAAAAAGTAATATCTGACATACCAGAATGAGAACTAACTCTAGCACACTACACGATCACTTATTCGATGCCAATTTAATAGATTTTCGTCACTGTCAATGTGGACATCCGATTGAAGATACATTTCACTTCTTCTTTGTCTGCAATAATTATGCGGGTCACAGAATTACTCTCTACCGCGAGCTAAATTATTTTATTCCACTTGACCTGCAGCTCTTACTACATGGTAATACTGAATTAGCCGTTCAAGAAAACGTGTTTATAGCAACAAAAACGTAAAAATTTATTGTAGAAACTAATACATTCTGATCATTATATTACTTGCACTCCCTTTCTGTTCTAATTAATCCCCTATTTCTATATCTATATTGCCACATTCTCTCTCTCAAGTTAAGTTGAAAACTGTTTTAATTAAGTATAAAAGTCTTAATTTTGTATTAAGTAACGATCATTCCGATGCCGACGGCACACGAGAAACGTATTTCCAAGGACGAACGGAGTGAAAAGGAGAACGCAAATCAAAGCACGGGATGTGATGAACAATAGATAAGTCGAAAGTTTTTGAAAAGTGTGTAGTGTCAACTTCTACTGTCGGTGTCGGAGGTGGACTGTCCTCATTCTAAGTATAAGTATGTTTACTTGTATATGTTAAAAAGTAGTGATGTGTGTATTTAATTAATCCCCCCTTCTTTGTCTGTCCTTGTCCCCCCTCCCTCTCTCCTGTATATATATATATATATATATATATATATATATGTAACATGCCATCTTGTAAATATGTGTATTGTTTTATTTTTTGGGTACGTGCTTATTATAAGTTAGCAAACTTGTGCCTAAATCCCATTTGTACTTATTTGACAAAATAAAAATGTTTAAATCTGAACTGCATCTGTTTTGACAGGTAGCTTTGCAAATCAAATTCATGGTTCAAAAGTCTATAAATCTGACCTATCGAAGACAAATATCATTTCAACCCTGCCAGAAGATATCGCTATAATAATATTTTCTCGAAATATATTACAATATGTATCATTATTGTTTTCCGTTTCCCAAAGCTCCCATCTTTCTTCATAACATGGTTTTAAGATACAACTATCGGTTGTCGTTTTTTTTTGTCTATCACAATCCTGTATTGACATATCCTTACTTTTCTGAACAATGAAAGTGAAAATCTACTGATATCTGACTAAACCGTCTTGTTATAAATATCATTTACGAACTCCTAGTAATATTTTACTGTATAGTACATCGTAGGGGTTTTCCAACATGAGCTGCTTTATCAAACAACGTATTTCATATCCATAATTTACAGTGCTTTCAACGTACTTTTCAAATACAGATAAGTTGGTTTCTATATTAAAACAATTCTTACGACATACATTCACAACAGAGAATCAAGCTTTTCGTTCCTGTGGTTCATCACTACTTTTTTTTCTAAAAGTTGTATTGCAACTAAAGACCATGCCGACATAATTAAACTCATAATTCATTAACAATCTGCAATTGATAGCCATGGTATTTCCATATTACATCATTTTCCAAGATACCACCATACAAGAATTTTTGTTTGATTGGTATTCCCCTTTGACCAGACATTTTATATAAGTTCCCATAGAATTTGGTTTGTGGAATTACTAGGTCATCTGCGTACATAAAAAGAAACAAGTTTAGAGTCTGAACTTCTATAAAAGGATAAGTGTCAATTGAAAAAAAAAGAAGGAAAAATCAATTATGAAGATTTCACAAAATAACAAAGAATTGATTATAAAATGAGTCATTACGCTTGAAACTATATTTATGAAGAAAAAACGAATAACGTTATCAAAGTCTAACATATGACTTTTAAACTAGAAAATATATACTGTACTGTCTGCTAAGAAAAATACATGTGGTGTCCATGAGACAATTAAACTAGATACATGTGGTGTCCCTGAGACAATGAAAATAAATACATGTGGTGTCCTAAAGACAAATTAGATAAATACATGTGGTATACTGAAAACAATTTCCGATAAGAGAATTCTTTCGCTAATGTCTTGTCTCGACTTGACAAGTTATCAAACATTCAACATTATATATGCCAGTTTCTTAGTGATGTGTCCAGTTTTATATGGGAGTTATGCCCCTTTTGATTATGGAGATATTTTACAAACACAACTGATTACAGAAATAGACTCCGCAAAAATACTACAAGGGTCACAATATGAGGAAAATCTAGGGAAAGAAAAGGAAACGAACAGCGCATTGGCATCAAAACGTCACCGAAGTTATCACTTCACAATGATATAAATCAATATTTATCGTTGGATCGTTGGTATTCGGTCTATTTTGAGAGTTATCGCTGTCGTGTACCCGTTAAGGAATGGTCTTTTGAAAATGGCGGACGCAGACGAACACAAAATGTACGTGCTCACTTTAAGTAACAAAATCACTGGTTAAAGAATACAATCTGACAGAAGCAAATACAACGTGAATGTCAGAAACACTCGAAATTTGTACTACAGTATTTGTATGGTGCTGTTATGGTCATTAGGAATTGGGAGCCCTTCGCAAAGTAGAACAAAGTGTTGAATTCAGCATCGAGGCGGCACTTGCTGTGAGATTTTATTTATTTAAGGGTATTAATATTTTTGATTAAATCCTAAATAAATGTTTCACAATCATATACATTGTACGTCCATTAATTTGTTTCATTTTTGTTCAATTAATGTTGAGCACATTTTTGATACAAGATTAAAACCGTGAAAATCTAAAGGATGTGTTTGTAATATGTAATCTAGACTGTTGTCACGAAGTGAAGATGTATGTAGTATGTGTGTTTGGTAATTCTGATATTACGGTAGCCTTCTATGGAATACAGTCTGTAGACAGGCACGTTATTGATCCAATGTGAATGCTGCAACCTGTGTCAAATAAAAGACAAAGACCGCGTGGCCTAATGGACAAGGCGTCCGACTTCGAATCGGAAGATTGCGAGTTCGAGTCTCGTCGTGGTCGATTTCATCTTGCTACTGTCTATGTACACTTTTTGTTCCTTAGATAATATACATTCAAATCAATCAGTTATAAAAAGAATTTGATTTAAATGTTGAGGACTTAGATTTTACCGGTATGTAGGTAACGCAATGACGACATATTTTCACATGTCTGACAATGTAGCATTGCTACCCAGTAAACTAACTCAGTCATGAAGTTGTCCTCTTGTATAAAGATGGAAATTTAAAATCACATTTCTTCCCCAGTATGTCTTGATTAACTAATTGCAATCCTTTATAAATCCTTTTCAATCACATCGTGATTGATCTATGTGTAAAAGCCTGCTGTCAAAACTTTGCTTTTACTCGGCTTTATTCGACATTTGAGGACGTAGAGGTCAAATTAAACACCATTAGTAATGGTAAACCGCATTGCAGTGTCGTGATATGAAACTAGTAAACCGGCGACCAATTCGAGAAGAGATGTTCTGCCATACATCGTTGAAGGCTCCAGCAAGTCTTATTGCTGTTTTAAAGTTCCTCACACATTGCCCAAGGACGTCCCAAACATCCATTTGGCGTCAAATCAGGTAATGTCGATGGTCAATCTAACATCTCTGCATATTATTACGCTACACGAATTTGCTGCTAACGCAACTTTTGTGCAAGTTATCTTGCTATAATTGGAACAGGGCATGACGTTTTAAGAAGTGTAAGAATCAATGGTCTTAGAATTCAGTCCCGATAATCTGACACAATCCCCCACCCTCAACTATTATCAAACCATCACAACGGTTTGTGGCGCGACAGTTCGCAAAACGTTACAATCGTTGCCTCCACACTCTGCGCATTCTTTTTCCGTGTTGGTAAAAAATGGTCACACCTGAAAATAGAACATTGTCCAATGTTCCATTGCCACAAGGCCAAACTCTGATAAACTGCATGTTGTTGACTGCTTTCACGACAACCGATCCATATTCCTGTCGCTGATTACGAAGGTCATCCCTGACGATTGTTTACAGGTTGGCCGAGACTTTCCAGACTGGATCATTCCTAACGACCTTTCCCTCTATTTTTGTGACGGCCGTGACATAATGAAAAATTATATTTATTTGGTAAATTCAATTTCAAGTCCTGATAATCTAAGAACGGGTATTTTTGATTTTTTAAAAAAGAAATTCAAGCGAAGGCATATGTAAGTCATAGCAAACCTTGTGAAACTCTCTCGTTAATAGAAACTGATTTGGATAACGCCTTGTGGTTTTGTATTGTAAACAATTGTCATATCCTTATATTGAAAACACTTAGTATTGTTTTTACACATTTACAGATATCCACCAAGTAAACATGTTATGTAAAAAATAAACTGATTTTATTTCGCATTCTTGAATATCATGATTGCCAATCGGGTTGTAAATGCTTTCTCCTTGGACCTTCCTAGACGCCATAGCATTTCAATGTTATATGAAGTCAATGAATAAAGAACAATAAATCGGTCTTGGTGAATGTATGGAAAGTGTCTTTAACAAAGTAAAGTTACACATGTATGCGTTTCATATTTTTTTTCAAGCTTACAGTCTGTTGGATAAGCTGTTCTAAGTCAGCAAAGTATTGTGGAACCGTCAACAACAGAAATACGTTGGATATAACTAACCCAAATCTACCAGTTTATTTGTTTGTTCGTTTTGTTTACAAAACACAACCTCACTTCCAACAGACCGCGTGGCCTAATGGATAAGGCGTCCGACTTCGAATCGGAAGATTGCGAGTTCGAGTCTCGTCGTGGTCGGCTTCATTTTGATCTTAGATCAACAGTTGAGTTGTAACTGAACACTATTACAAGTTTCCCTGGAAAATAGAATTACAGCCATACGTATGTGTTCCGTAAAATTCAAGACAAATATTTCTAACTTACTTTCGTATGTTCGTTGTCCTGTTGTTATACCCTTACTGTTTATTCTTTATACTTTTTATTGTTAATAAAGTCTGAAATTCCAGAGGTCCACATCCAGATGTTGACTGGTTACGTCACAGCTCAGTGCTGTTTGGTACTTTTCGGTCGTTATTCGCCATTAAGCAAAAGTGCCCCCCCCCCCCCCCCCCATTTATCCCGACTTTTTAGACGTCAGCTTCAGGCCCAATGTTTACATGTCGTCTATCATCATGGACAGATTTGCTGAAAAAAGGTATCTATAATTATTTGTTTTCTTAGATATCGACGGTAGAAGGTATTTCGATCAACATTTGTTATGTTAAACCATAGGATCAAACAGTTAAGTCCTCTTGTTGACCTCAAACCCAGTAAACAAATGTCTAATGTTCTATTTAACAATTTCTAAATGAAACGATTAATGTTTTTAATGAAAATAATTGATTTATCAATGGAGTATTGATATGACAACAAATTCTAAATTCACTATCTAAATCGATGAAACGAGCGTAAATTTGCATTAAATTGTTTACATGGCTACCCTTGAAAATGTACAGATAGAATGGACCAGGTGTTCTGAAAGGGTAAGCTTCTCATGATACCTGGGAGACACCCGCCATGTAAATCAACGTCAGTTCATGCTCTCTGGGTATTTAACGTCAAAAACGCCGAACACAACAAGCGTCGAACCAATATATCTCAACATCATGCATGGATGATGAATATTTCTCAGTGACATGAAACTTTCAAAAATCTTTTCAACATACATCTCTGGAGACGAGACTTGGTATTGCATATAGAATAAATAATCTTATAACTCCACTACTAGAAGATTTAAGTACTAGCACTGACGTACGTAGTGTACAAGATGGCAAGAAATAGACCTATATTTAGGCTGAACTATACTATGTGCACTATTTCACGATTTAAATTTTCGCGATCATATCAATGTTTAGCGAAACCGAAAATATCATCTCCGCGAAAATAACCTGCAACAGAAGTAACTAAAATTGGTATTATCCCATGCAGAGAGAACGATAGGGAAAGGAAGAATACAGTGGTTGCAGTCTCCGTTATGTAAGTCAATAGCAAGGATCGGGTTCTGGGCTAGCAGAAAAAGGCGTGTTCTTTAAAAGATAAAGATAAGTATAAGTTGTGTTGATATTAGTCACTGCTTCTTTTTAAAGAGTGTTTTTTGAAACAAATTAATATAACAGAAATATTTTACATTTAAGGAGACCTTTGATAAGTATGGTGGAACCGTCAGTCGGATATAACTAACATCAAATCAATGTTAAATTGTTCGTTTCGTTTACAAAACAAAAAATGACTTTCAACAGACCGCGTGGCCTAATGGATAAAGCGTCCGACTTCGAATCGGAAGATTGCGAATTCGAGTCTCGTCGTGTGACAAAGTCAAATTCAAGAAAAGATTGCGATCGATTTACAAAAGCAGTGTTGATGAACTAGCGAACGTCCGGCAATCACTCTATGATCTGGCAATAGAGACAAGTTCGGATACGCCCCGTGGGTCACTTATTAAGCGTACTAACGGTGGACATACGTCTGCGATTGAGAAATACCTGGATGAAATATTTTCATTATACCACTATATCGACGGTGGCAATGGAAGCAATGACATTAAATATATGGTGACGAAAACGAAAGACAAACTCGATATGGAAAACAACTCGCAGTGTGAAAATCCCGACGTATCAGTACTATCCTGTGACACTTCACCAAAACAAGTGTATAGAACGTAATCAATCGTGCGTGAAGACAACGGTACTGGTCAGCCACATACTACTCATGGGCCCATTTCTGATAGTAACAACAAGTTTAACGACCAAACAGTTGCTGATTTGTTTATATTAATTGTCAACATGAGAAATGAAATGATTTCGGGGATAGAATATATCACTAAGGATCTTCGTGAAGATATTCGGGATCTGAAATCTGAAATACGTGATGTCCGCGCTATAAATGAGCGAAAAGACAAAGAAATAAAATCATTAGAAAATATCATACAGGATTTGTGAGTACAAATAGAACACAAGGGGTTGTCCATGGATTCGACGAAACAAAGTACGCTACAATGCCCAGATCAGTCTGAATCTAGAATCAAAGTACCGCAAGTACTGAATGAGAAATCATCAAATATTATGTCACAAGGACCTGCTGTTCTCCAGTCTGTTATATCGCATCACGCTAGCTACGCAGAGATTGCGCAAGGTGCTAGCGATTCTAGCGTGCTCTCTGTCACAGTAGGTGACGACGTGAAACCTGGTACAAATCAACGAGGACGGAACGTAACTTTCCACGGTTACAATACTAAACAGCAACTCGGCGAGCGCGAGAACAGTGATGACTCACGGACGTCCTCATATCAGTTTCGTGGCGTAAAACGCAAACAGCGCAACAGGCAACTCGTTATGTCTAGAATCACAGCCAATGCTGAAGAGGAGGAGGTGATCAGCTCCATAGTTAGCTTTGCCGCTGAAAGAGGTGTCAAGGTGACCTACATGAAAATAATTAAATACTGGGGAGGTGATGAGCCCACATATACAGCCAGACTTAATGTTCGTGAATGTGACTTCGGGAAAGCTACAGATCCAACATTCTGGCCGGAAAATATTCTGGTACGCGAATGGGAGTACCGGAAACGATTCGATGGTGTACCGCGCTCTAATACGACATCATGGAGTTAAAGCATTCCACAAAGATATACTCGTTCTCTATATGTATAATTTTCACAGTTCTCTGTTGGAACATTCGCGGTGTAATGTATGGTACACCGTTATTAACCGAACTTCTGGCAGATACCGACATTGCCGTTATAACAGAACATTGGCTATTGCCAGAGCAGATGAACTTCTTAAATAGCATCGATGCAAATCTTAAAGCTTACGGGGTTAGCGACAAAAGAATTCCAGTTGAACCTGAGAATAGAATATGCAATCGTGGATATGGTGGTTTAGCTATATTATGGCGCAACCAATTAAATGTATGTCCAGTTCTGTCTGACGGAAGTGACAGAGTACTTTGCTGTTCTGTACAGCTTCACAACAAGTCTTGTGTCTTTGTCATCGGTGTCTTACTTCCATCTACGAACGTTCCATTGTGTGAGTATAGAGAAACATTGGAATATATCTCCGACCTCTATGATAAATTTTCAGACCAAGGACATGTAATTGTTGTAGGCGATTTCAATGCTCAAATCGGAAAACGTTTCGGAGAAAAGAATCGCGTGAATCCAAATGAAAGAGGTCGCTTATTGGAAAGCTTTATAGACGAGAAAAGTCTAATATCGGTCAATTCTCAAGCTTGGGCGAAAGGTGGTCTATCAACATTTGTTTCGAAGGATGGACATGAATTTCTCATCGATCACGCTATGGTCAAATCTACAAAAGTAGACTGCGTAAGTGAATGTATTATACTTGATGACAATTATCTTAACGCTTCTGATCATCTTCCCATAATCCTACGTTACAAGGTACCAGCTCTCTTGAGTAGACGGAAACGCAGTGCACATGCCGTAAACTGGAATAAATGTACCGCTCAACAAAAAGCAAACTATGCTTTGCAGGTCTCTGAAATTCTATCTACATATACAGACAATGTAGCTAGGATAAGTAATGTCGACTTGTTACAACGTACAGTAAATGACGTTGTTTTTGCTGTACATGAAGCGGCAAGGAAAACTTTGCCCTTCAAAAGATATCGACCATACCTTAAGCCTTATTGGAAAAATGGACAAGTTAAACAACTCCACAAGGTCATGCGTGAAAAGCGGTTAATATGGCTGGGGGAAGGTAAACCACGAGGATCTCAGTCTCAATCGTATTGCGAATATAAGCGCTGTAAGCGTAATTTTCGGAACGAGCTTAGCAGAGCGCGGGAAGAGTATGAGCAAAGGCAATTTCAAGAACTGCAAGCCGCAGCGGAGATGGATTCCGGAACATTCTACAGGACCATTCGCGCAAGGAAGTTGAATAGGCATGAATCGTCCGAGATCAGAATTAATGGCGAAATATCTCGTGATCCTGATATAAATCGTAATGCATGGACGTCACACTACAGCAAACTAGCTCAGGTTACATCCAAGCCTCATTTTGACAATGAGCATAAACGTCTAATCGACAATGACATCAATCGGCTGCGCGAGGAATCCTTTTTCAATGACGATATAATCTGTCGCAACGAAATTACAGCGACAGAAGTTTCTATTGCATTAAAGGATATGAATAACGGTAAAGCAGGCGGTCACGATTACGTAGTTGTGGAACACATTCGATTTGCTGGTAACTGTTTGTTAGATCTCGTTACCATAATATTCAATTCTATTCTTGAAATCGAAGACTATCCACCTTCATTTAAGCATGGAATAGTGATATCCTTATTCAAAGGAGGGAAAAAGGATAGACTCGATATGAATAATTATAGAGATATAACTCTGACTCCCGTTCTTCAGAAGCTTTTTGAAAAGGTCATGTACAAGAGAATTGCGAAGGTTTCCGAACACAATAACTTCCCACACGGACTGCAACAAGGATTCCGACCACTTTGTGGTAGCATCACAGCAGCATTTATAGTGAGAGAAGCGGCACTTCATTATTTAGAAATGCACACGAATGTGTACGCCGCGTTCTTGGACAATGCGAAGGCCTTCAATAGTGTATGGGTAAATGGACTACTGTATAAATTGTACCATAATGGATTCAATGGTAAAATTTGGCGTATTCTACAAAATTCCTTTAAAGATGTGACATCTTGTGTATTGTACGAAGGAATAAAGGGGAATGCGTACGAGGTCAAGCAAGGTGTCGGTCAAGGTCGGACTTTGTCATCCTGGATGTTTCTTGTAATGATCAACGACCTGATTTCAAACCTTGACTCTACTAGTCTTGGTCTACAAATTCATGGGCTCCACATACCAGCGGTGTTCCTGGCGGATGATACGTTGCTTCTCTCGTCTTCTGTCGGCAATATTCAAAACCTCCTTGACACGGTATATGAATTTTCCTGCAAGTGGAGATTGGCCTATAATCCAGCGAAAAGCTCGCTGCTACGATTCTATCAAGGTAGGAAAAAGAGTGTTCCAGAAATTGAATGTAAGTTGGGTGAACAAGCTATACAGTGGGCCACAGAGAAGGAATATGCCGGGATTATACTCACTCAGTCCCTACAATGTAACGAGGACATTAAACGATCATGCGCAAAAGGGCGCCAGTCGCTAAATGCCCTAATAAGCGCAGGAATTCATGACGGGGGTATGAACCCTCTCATCAGTTGCAAGTTGGTTGAATCAATTGTCCAGCCAGGAATTCTCTATGGCTCGGAGTTATGGGGAGCTCCTACCAATCGCTCACAAGAAGATCTCCGACTGACGCAAAGGTATTTGGCTCGTAGGTGTCAGGGTTTCGAGAAAAGATCTCCAACTCTGGTGACCATACGGGCAATTGGCCTGCTCGATATTTGTGGCGAGGTTGAAAAAAGAAAGCTTATGTTTTGGAACAAACTGTGTCTTGCTAGTAATACATTTGTCTGGAAAATGCTGTTCATCATTAGATTATGTACCTTTTTATTCGGTAGAAACAACATTAGTCCAAAAAGTTTCATATACGATATATTCATAACTGCTTCAAAACTAGGTATATCGTCTAGCATATTCGATTATGTCTTTGAGGGCTTCTGTCCCTTACGTTCATCATGGAGACAGTTCTGTAACCGAGTAGACCATGACTTTTACTATTCAAAGTGGAGTCAGCGAATCGTGATGGAACCTTCCCTTAAGACGTTTTGCTCAATTCAGGATAGTTGTGGGCCCCATCCTTCGTGGATCCTCGGCAAAGAATATCCAAGTTTCACGTGGAAACTTGGAGAACTGATTAAATTGTCGTATCGTTATATGACAGAACCCGTTAATTGTAAATTGTGTAAAAGACATGTCGACGACATAGCAGTACATTTCCTTATTCAATGTCCAGCAAAAGACTAGCTTCATTCTCGGAAGTAAGCAGGATTTAGCACTTGATTACGAAAGATGGTCGGTTTTGATGCTGAACACTGCGAAATTTGTATATATTATGCTCTGCGAAATGAACACTTTAATTGAAATTTAACTCTGCAAAATGAACATTTTTTTTCTGTAGAATTAACTCTAATATGTAATTATATCGACAAACATATGTACTGATGAAATCTCTGCAAAGAGGAAATAAAGAAAGTCAGTCAGTCAGTCAGTCAGTCACTAACATCAAATCAATGTTAAATTGTTCGTTTCGTTTACAAAACAAAAAATGACTTTCAACAGACCGCGTGGCCTAATGGATAAGGCGTCCGACTTCGAATCGGAAGATTGCGAGTTCGAGTCTCGTCGTGGTCGGTTTCATTTTACCTTAAATGTACCATAGTCATAAGAAATAAGTTGAGTTAGATTCAAAGGAAAAACAGTCACCATAACAATATCACACCCCTGAAATTGAGGATACCGGAACATAGAATCCAACAGAATGACCGGTAGCGGTCACTTTCCATCATATTTTGACCAATCAATAAAAATCAAAGTACTGAAAGTACTGAGAGGCTAAAAAATGTTCACAAATAACCGCTAAGCTGTATTACTTTCCCCATACTCCTACACTTTGGAATGCAAAAATTACTAAAATAAGAGAACCAGAGGCTATTTTCCTTAATTTTAAGCGATTTTATATCTTCTTTAATTCTTATTTCAAATTTGACGACAATAATGTGAAAAAATCAAAATAGGTAAAAAAAAATAAATAACAAAATACACACAACCATATATTCATCGCCAACAAGCCAAATGATAAATAGCTCTTTGATGAAGTTGACCAAATAAAACCTTTGAAATTCCCAAGATGTTGCAATTACTATCCTATCAATATGAGGACTTAGACAAATCGAAAGGACTTTATACCTACTTCTCTATTTTAAATGTGTTGCAAAGTAATAGTCCTTACTTATTATAATTAAATTTGTAGTTGAGGAAAGTAGATAAGGTGTACACAGCATTTCAGATAGATAAAAGTGTAAATAATTACATTAAATGTATTTACATGCCTATCTTCCTTGAAGTATCATGGTTAGATTTTTATTCCAGTAATTATATCTATAAAGACATAGTTCTATGAGATTAAACTAGACTTCCATATATATACAAAATTTACAATATTTTCAGTATAGCTACTATTATTTCTGATCCCCAATGCATTAGATAATGTCACCATAACATGCAAAATGAATAACTATGTTATGGAAATATTTCGTTCTTGTTAATTGATAATTATAGACATGGATATTTTGTTTTTTTATACGCGTTTTGTTTGAAGGAATATTTTCATTTCAAGGAACTTTGATACACATGAACAAACCTAGAGAAATCAGCACAATCAACCTTCATCAAATAAAACTAAAAGATAATAAATGTAAGTTATTACAAAGTCAACATCATGATCAGTACAGTATTAAAAATATATTATTCATAAATCATGAGCACCAATTGTACCTTGCCTACGAAGCGCAAACTTTTTGTCTACAAAAACTTGTGTCATGGCGGTGGGTGTGAAAAACCTGAAAAAGTGTCATATCGGCGGATTATTATTATTATTATTATTATTCTCTTTATTTCCTCCTTTAAGAAGATTTCACAAAAAGAACAACATTAATTTAGTGAAAGAGAACGCTGAATTGGCATACAAATCAAAATTATTACCAAGATATTATAACATTAGGATTATTATAGTAATTAAGTCGTTCCAAAATCACATCGGAACATTGAAGTACATCATTTTTGCAATAGTGATTATTATAACATAAGCATAATAATGATTAAATAGTTACAAAATACCAAAGTAACATATAAGATGTATCATAATTACATTACTCATATATATATACATTGCACTTAATGATAATTCTTTAGATGTAATTTGTATCATATACATTTTAGCCATAATATGCTTTAAGCATTTTTGAAATATAATGGACTGAATTAAGGTAAAACTGTGATATTTCTTTTAAATTCAATTCATACATTACTTGTCCACCAATCAAGATATAGAATAGGTCAAAATCTGAGTGATTATGTAAATATACGCTAAACTCATGATCACTGATATTGATCATTTGACACCATAATTGATCTCGAATTTCTTCAGTAAAATTGCACTGTAAGACTATATGAGTATACACATCTTCATACGTTTGGCCACATCTGTGACATAATTCAACTGTGTTTACATTTCTGATGGACACAATAAGTTTCATAATACTACCTATGGATTCCTTATTCTGAGGAAACTTAATTAATAGCTTCCACAATATGTGTGGAGCTAGTTTATTATGAATTAATTTAAATCTATAGAACTCGCGGTCATCATCCATTCTTTCTTTCCACGAGTTTTCTTCGTATGAATGAACTGTACATTTTACTTTGTTCTTCCATTTACTCTTTGAAGGGAAAGATCCGCGTGCTAAACATTCTTTTACCATTTCATACAGATCATATTTTCTCAAAACTCGAACAACATCATTCATGAATCCGCGATCATTCAAATTACTTTCATGCATATTAGTGCTTACATCCGCCATAAAAAGGCGAGTAAAACATACAGTACAAGACACACTCTCTTTCCCTAAATTACACAATCTTCCAAAAAATGTTAGCTTCCTAGTATCTATATATGATTCTAAGCTAAGCCAACCAAGCAAGCTGCTACACATATCCGTTCGAGTCCTCATATGGAACCCCTGAATCGATTTGAGAATAAAACGTTGAGTTCTTTCCAACATTAAAACTTCTGCTTTTGCAAGACACCATAATTCACAGCCATATAGGGCTGTTGGATAAATTCTTGTTTTAATTATTTTACTTACTGTTATGGGGTTTAATGCACACGGATGAGCACCACACTTAATGAGGCTCATCACACCACTCTTTAATCTGTTGCATGCACGTATTGTACGTTCTGTACTGTTGAAATTATTGTTTAACATGACACCAACATGCGTTATATTTTCTACTACTGGAAGAGGATGCTCATACAGATACAGTTGTATACTTGACCCTTTCTGCTTTCTTCTAGAAATACACATAATATTACTTTTCACTGCAGAAAACACAAAGCGCCACTTTTTACTATAATCTTCACACACGCTTAACATGTGTTGTATACTTTTATGTTGTGTACTGACTAGACAAATATCATCTGCCTGTGTTGGTATATTAATTCTTAAATCGGCAATAATAGCACCCATTCCACATTTTTCAACACAATCTAGTAAATCATTAATGAAGACGAGATACATTTTTGCAGACAATGCGCTCCCCTGTAAGATTCCCCTTTCCATCTTTATCCATCTTGATCTTAAACCATTAAATAAGACACTACTTCTTATGTCTGTATATATTGCTTTCAAAATGTGCCATGACTTAGCAGTTATTCCCAATTGATGTAACTTATAAAGTAAACCGTCATGCCAGACAGTGTCAAAAGCTTTGTTACTGTCTAAAAAGGCTACAAAAACGTTTTCACCCCTTTCTACATTATAATGTATACATTCCTGCAGGTTAAATGAGGTTAACAAACTACAGAGCCCTTTTTGGTAAGCTGATTGTTGCTTATTTGGAAAAGAAACAGAAGAAAGAACTGGTTCCAATCTATTCGCTAAAATCATTTCGAACACTTTAAAGATGACTGGTAGAAGAGTTAACCCCCTATAACTATTAGGATCATCCTTAGGTTTAGGATGACCTTTGTACAATGTGATAATAGTCCCCTTCTTCCATCCATATGGTATATATTGACTCTCAACTACTGCATTGAATAACTTTGATAAATGAGCAAAAAGGTCTGAGTTTCCCAATTTCAAGTGCTCATATACTAGACCGTCCATACCTCCTACCTTATTTGATTTTAGATTCCTGCAGATTATTTCGATTTCAGCTTGCGTGATTGGATCTTTTAAGAATCTCTCATCTTTCAAATCTTTTCTTTCTATTTCTTTCACTTTACTTGATATATGGATCCTAAAGTTTTCATCAAATATACTATTAGAATCATCTTTAAAAATTCTCTCAAAATGAGAAGCCCATTTATCTACAATAATTTCCGGGTCTCTGAAAGTTTTTCTGTCACATCTAAATTCAGTTTGGCAACGTCTTTGTTTTGTCGTTTTATTTCTGATTAAATGCCAAAAAAGTTTCTGATCTATGTCATTTGCTCGCTCAATTTCTTTTAATTGATCAGACATGTATTTATCGAAAGCTTGTCTAAGGTTTCTCCTAAACTCTTTCTTCATCCATTTATATTCTTTATAACTGTTCGAACAATCTCTAGGTCTACCTTCAACAATCCATTTTTGTCTGCTACTTTTCATATTACTATGAAACTGTGATAACTGATCATTCCAGTATGGTTTTAAGTAGGGTTTGTATTTCGACACAGGTACAGATTCTATGGACGAATTATATATAGCACTCACAATATCACAATAATATTTCTCAATCACATTCTCACTTAGACTCACATTCTTATACTCAATATTCTCAGCTCCTACAATCTTAATACGAGCTAAATTCCGACTTAAAGCTACTTTATAGTTCTCAGCTACAGCTCTTTTCCAACTAAACCGTGTTTGGTTTACATGATTATTTAAGGAAGCATCTACTGGTATTCGAATTGAACTGATTACAGGAACATGTTCCGACAAATTAAGTTCACTTTCATCTAAAATTGACGCACTCTGTACTAAATCAAGGGAGCTTGCTTCAATGATAATATGGTCAATAAGTGTTGATTTACCCGTTTGGGGAAAAAACGAACTAAATGGACCTCTACACGTATTTTGTACATTGATGGATATCAAATTACACCGGCTTAAAAACTCCTGAAAAATCTTAGACCTATCATTTTCAACAAAGCTACACCGAGGACCTTTAATCTTGACATTCATATCGCCCATAAACATAACCTGCCCCTTCTCAGAATAAACTGAGTATAGGCATTCCAGAAGTTCAACATGTTCTGTAAACATTTCTATTGTTCTAGACGCGGCAGGCATATATACAACAAAACAATACAAAATCAAATCGTCGGAAAGAGTAATCTCTGCTCCAACTATTCTTGGACTATCTACCTCTATTTCTTGTACTCTGAAAAATGGTTCTTTGTACAACAGAGCTACACCTCCTCTAATGTTACATTTGTATTTGAACGGATCTCTTTCAAAAACGGGTTTAGCTATAACACTATACCCGATGGATTTAAATGTGTTGAAAAAAGACATATTAAATTCACGTAACCAGTGCTCAGATATACCACAAATATTAATGTTGAATTTCTTGAGACAGTTCACTAGGTAAGGTGTTCCTGCCATGATACCCTCAATGTTCCAACACAGTGCGTTCACAAAGTCAGCCATGCCTGTGTTCACTCAAAAAAATTTCACGCGGCTGCCACTCCCTCATGTAAATTCCTTCAGGCCAGAAGGACTTGTTACTGATAATCTCCTCATCTTCCACCACGATATTGAGTTGTGCCGAAGCGGTATTTTTCCAACGTTTCTCAAAGTATCTAATCCATGTTACACGTACGTTTGCCTCTTCGAGATAACTTCGCATAGCGTTTTCAGAAGATATGTGACGCCTTAATACATTGTTGTTTCGCCTATTGTGAAGAGATTGCGTAGAACCGTTGACAGACGTGCCTTGCCTACCAGCCACCTCAATGGACTGATTGGAATCCTGAGAAGTGCACGGGCCTGATGCAGTCTTGGCTGCTACACCTTTTGTGATATCTTCCTGGTTTTCTGAACACAGGACCTCAAATCGGTTGGATGTCACGATAGCCGGTATCGCTTCTATTGTACTCGAGTTGATGTTGGCTCTGACAGGATTGATATCTCTCTGTACTTCTTTACGTACTTTGTCGATTTGTTTCTTGAGACTAACAACTGACGTTGCACATGACTTGATTGAGTCTTTTGTCTCATCTAGGTCGGATTCATGACACTTCATGTAATTTGTCACACGCTCTGACACCAATTTCAACGCACTTTTGACACTAGCGACACCGTTAAGTTGTTCATCATCATATCTTTTTACTATGTTTTTCATGTCTGCTGTAGATTCCTGTGCGTCTTTGAAATCCGTCTTCACTTTCATTAGCTGTTTTTCTATTTTGTCTCGATGTGTTTTGCTTTTACGTATATTTTCTTCAAGAGTTTTAATTGAAGACGACACTTCCTTTTGAGTCTTGCTGTTCTTCTCTATAAAGACATAGTTCTATGAGATTAAACTAGACTTCCATATATATACAAAATTTACAATATTTTCAGTATAGCTACTATTATTTCTGATCCCCAATGCATTAGATAATGTCACCATAACATGCAAAATGAATAACTATGTTATGGAAATATTTCGTTCTTGTTAATTGATAATTATAGACATGAATATTTTGTTTTTTTAAACGCGTTTTGTTTGAAGGAATATTTTCATTTCAAGGAACTTTGATACACATGAACAAACCTAGAGAAATCAGCACAATCAACCTTCATCAAATAAAACTAAAAGATAATAAATACAAGTTATAACAAAGTCAACATCATGATCAGTACAGTATTAAAAATATATTATTCATAAATCATGAGCACCAATTGTACCTTGCCTACGAAGCGCAAACTTTTTGTCTACAAAAACTTGTGTCATGGCGGTGGGTGTGAAAAACCTGAAAAAGTGTCATATCGGCGGATATGCGCGTGGGACAAACAGTCCAATTTCGTGACGTCTAATGAGGTAAAATGATGTTATATATTAAGACGATCTTGCCACAACGACAAGGATTAAAGCAAAAGTGATGTTCTGTTTGTAAGTTTTGTTTGTTTATAAGTGCTGTAAGTTAATAATTCAGACCAAGCCTCCAGACTAGCTTCTTATCATGGCGCCAACTCGCACGTACAGTGTTCTGTACGCTTACGTCATGTCGAGAAGGATTCATAAGCCGTCATACAGTAAATACAATAAACTTTGAAGATACAAGAAACCATTTTTTGCTTACTTACGGCAGAGACGTATCTCTGCTTACGGTTAATATGGTTGTTTTCTAGGAATATTCACAGCAGGCGATAAGAATCACGTCAGCTCGATCTTCTTCAACAGCACAGGTCGGGGATGTCCGTGAGCAAATTCCGTAAAATCTATTGTTCAGAATTTATCAATAGTTCAACCACACTGTGCTTCTTTTTTGAAATGTATAGTAATCGTATTGTTATTAAAAAAAAAACTTATTGTGGATGCTATTAAAATAGCGATTTAAAAGATCGCGGCATTATTTACGCAGAAAATTGCCGCTAGAGAGCTCTAACTCTTTTCGATATTTCAGCCAATGAGAAGGCCAGGATCGGTAAATTTTGTCTGAAAGGCTGTCGCATTAGGCTGTACGTACTGAGTACGTTAAGCCTAAACTCATCATTAATCAATAGCAATCAAACACTTTACAATCCTAAAATTAACCGATAGTCACATATAAGAAAGAAAGTAATTGTTCAATATAAAATTCCAGAAAAATTCCAGAAAAAGACCAACAGTCATTGTGGTCAGACAATGATAGTGAAATACTATTATATATCCTGTAACACCAGTATCAACCCGCCATTCTATGATGATGGGAGTAATAAATACGATAGGAATTCCCTGGGATGTATAATCGTTATTACACGTCCCTGGACTTCCTTGCACAGAATTTAGTTTTTTTTCTTCAAATTAGACTAACAACAGTCCTCGTAATTTAACGGCGACACAAACAAACATCGAACCGATCTTACTTCACATCATGCACGCTTGTGGAATATATATGAAAACTCCTAATTTATGAAACATTCACATAATCTTTTCAACACACATCTCTAGAGGCGAGACGTAGTTTTGTAAATAGAATAAAAGTTCTTATAACACAGACAGTAGAATATCAGTGTCTGATGTATCGATGAATATACGGTCACCTTCCTCAGACAAATGTTCAATAACGATGATAATGCTAACAAGAAGATCTGCTTTATTACGTGTAAACGTGTTCCTGTCGGGACTTTTCTTGATACTTGCTAAGTATTCGGAATCCCTTATTTTGTGATGTGAAATAAAATTGATGATCGAATTTTCCAAATGGATACTATTAAGATGTGTCGCCTTACGTCATGGACAGAATGGAACCTCTTGGTTGGTAATACTTAAAAACTGTTAAAGTTGCTAGTTTTAACGGATGTACGTTAGGCTATTTTCGAGGACTGCATAAATCTTCGGAAAGGAGATGATTTGCAAGGAAAATACAAAGATAAAAACTTCCTAGTATTGTTTGTTTCATGTTTTTTTAAACATAGCGGGAAATACTTGTCCTTTGAGATATATACAGAGTTACTGTTCTTGGCGAGTGAACAGTTGTGCATGAAAGCCAGAGTTTGTTGAGTTTTCCGTCCGTTGTTCGCTATCGATGAAAAATTAACTCTATTTCTTTCGGCGAATTATAGTTGAAGTATTCATGAAAATGTACAATTCATTTCTGATTTAAAAGCAAACGGAATTTCACCGTCAAAAAAGGTTATCGTGAAGTCAGGAGATAGTCCGTGACTGTGTACCGAGAGTACGCCTTGCAGGGGTTCCCCTGGTTTCGCGTTTATAACTTTTCTTTTTTCTCAGCCAATCGCATATTACTTTTAAAATGACGTAGGACGATTATCCATCATCTTATCATACCAACCAATGAAATCGCTTGAATAAAGCAAATGTCGTCATTTCGATCTAATATAGAGTCGGGATATTCCAACAAAGGGAATTTCTTACCCCGGTTTTTGTCACGACAAATCCAGAGCTTCGCATGCTAAAATATGAGCGCATATGAGTTTTGAATAATTTCTTGATATAAAAACAGTACACTTACTTCACAATAAACGAGAAAGAACTCCTATCATACTGAGCGTTGTAGTCAAGAACGACAACTCAATACCGCTTCATGTTCGCGGGAGTGTTAATATTTCACGATATGACATCCATTATGTCTAAAGGTTGAGTAAAACTGCTAATATTTAAACCACAGAAAAATGTGATTGGTTTTACAGTGACAGGAATACGTTCGAAATATGGAATTCATTCCTGTTATCAAAATTTTTACAACAACACGTCATCCGTTATGTACGTCAATATCAAGCTCAGGTACGTCGGATATAACTTATCCCATATCTACCCGTTTACTGTTTATTTATTCATTTTGTTTACACAAATTATATTTATCAGACCGCGTGGCCTAATGGATAAGGCGTCCGACTTCGAATCGGAAGATTGCGAGTTCGAGTCTCGTCGTGGTCGGCTTTATTTTACCTCAAAGATACACTAGCTTTAAGTTAAATTATATTCACAGGAAAAGCTGTCGTCTTAACAATATCACACCCCAGAAATTGATGATACCGGAACATAGAGGCCAACAGAATGAATGGTCGGGAGCACTGATCATTATATTTTTAATAACAGACCAATCAATATAAAAATCGTCATTAATCAATAGCACACTAACACTATACAATCCTAAAATTACCCGATGGTCAAGTATCATAAAAGTGATTTTCCACAAAACATTCCAGAAAAAAAATCAACAGTCATCGTGGTCAGACAATGATAGTGAAATACTATTATATATCCTGTAACACCAGTATCAACCCACTATTCTATGATGGTGGGAGTAATAAATACGATAGGAGTTCCCAGGGACGTATAAGCTGTATTACACGTCCCTGGACTTCCTTATACGGTATTTAGTTTATCAAATTAGACTAACAACAGTCCTCGTAATTTTAACGGCGACACAAACGAACATCGAACCGATCTAACTTCACATCATGCATGGTTGTTGAATATTTATGATAACTCCTAATTCATGAATCTTTCATATAATCTTTTCAACATTCATCTCTAGAGACAAGACTTGGTGTTATAGATTTACAAAGATGTGAACAGTTATGAGCCTTAATCTATAGTAAAATACATGTTCATATATATGTGTGTGTTCAAAGGAATGAGTGAAGTACAGTACCCAGTTCTGTATGTTGACGGGGAATGTGCTAAACTAACAGTAGGACATTCACCTGCTCAACCTTCTTCAGTCTTCTGGAATATTAATGACAATCTTACAGTTTGTTTGATAATCACCATACCAATTTAGATGTCCTTCCTTGAATAGGAAGATTGCGATTCTGAGTCTCGACAAGGTCCGATTCAATTTGATCTTCAAGCTACATTTTCGTCGTGTTCGGTCAGTTAGCTTTATTGAAGTATTCATCAAAAAGAGAAAAGCGACATGAAAGACAAACTTGTAACCATTAGAAAAGAATGAGATGTACATGGTATATGACAATGTAAATATGCGTATAAATCGTGATATTTTAAGCACGAGTGGACCACGTGGTCTAATGAACAAATAAATAATGCCAAACCAATCAATCATTGATAAGATTAAATACCTTCACAGAAAAACAGTGCTTTAAGAACAACTTAAATGTTAGGCAAATCATAAATGTTAGGAACATTTAATATTAGCCATCATTATGAAAATATCATTAATAGCGAAAAGGACGATAATAATGCTAACAGGAAGATCTGCTTTATTACGTGTAAACGTGTTCCTGTCGGGACTTTTCTTGATACTTGCTAAGTATTCGGAATCATTTATTTCGTGATGTCAAATAAAATTGATGATCGAATTTTCCAAATGGATACTATTAAGATGTGTCGCCTTACGTCATGGACAGAATGGAACCTCTTGGTTGGTAATACTTAAAGACTGTTAAAGTTGCTAGTTTTAACGACTGTACGTTAAGCTATTGTCGAGGACGGCATAAAACTTCGAAAGGAGATGATTTGCAAGGAAAATACAAAGATAAAAACTTCCTAGTATTGTCTGTCTCCTGTTTTTTTAAAAATACATAGGTTCGAAATATGGAATTCATTCCCGTTATCAACAACACCTCATCCGTTATGTACGTCAATATCAAGCTCGGGTACGTCTGATATAACTTCCTCAAACAAATGACCAATGTTCTAGCACTGACTTACGTTGTGTACGAGGTGGTTGGGAATCAACAAAATTTTTCTTTTTTTCTTTTTAAATTTTACAAAAAAGTCTTTATGTTATTGACACGAAATATTCTAAGCTAACAG